>NC_068345.1:14382815-14597026 GCF_014633365.1 Diospyros lotus
AAGGATGAGCCATATCGTTTCTTTCTTTGGCAGTGAAGTCTTTCTCAACTGCCATACTGGAACGACTTGTCCAAAAATTCAATTGCCTTTGGAACAACCACATGTTGATTATCGGAATTAATGCATTTTGTCCATGGTTTCCTGGTATGTACTCCACAAGGGCAACAGAATGTGGGTCCATCTCCAGTTGGCACGTGCTAAGACAAGCATTTAGTTCATTTGTTCCAAGCACCTTGGCAATTTTTCTGCAGATGATCGTAATTTCAATGCCCATAGAAAAATGGCTCCCTCGCGGAATATCATCCCAGCAAACATACAACCAATGCTCCACAAGTCCAAAGGAGTAATCATAATCTTGCAAATCAACAAGAACCTCAAGGCCTTTGAAGTATCTTAAAGCAACACGAACATCATTCATGCTCTTTCCCAGGATTATATAACTCTGCAAGGCCCCCATCTATAAGATGAAGCTTACGCGCGCTGCTTGTGATAAATTTTAACATTGTGGGGCTTCACATCACGATGCAGGATACCTTGAGAGTGGCCGTAATCCAAAGCCTTAAAAGTTCATATATGTAATATCAAGTATCGAAATTGCAAGAAAGCGCATAGCACTTTAAAGTTTGCGCTATTCACATACTCAACATCAGACTTGGGGTCTTTGATTGCTGATCATAACAATATCAGGCAATTATTTAATAATATATGGCCCACCACAAAGGTTCCGTAGAATTTTTATTTACCTCTTGATCTTCTTCTTCTTGACAGGTTTAAGGATCTTGATAATACACTCATCGTTATAGGAGCCATGAACGCCTTCGAAAACCTGGCTGTATTCCCCTGCTGACATTCCTTACAACTTCATAGTCATCCTGCTCCCCATTGGATGGTGAGGGAATAATAATCCCAGTACACTATGTAATAACTGATAATTTTTTTAAGGACTCAAGTGTAATTACTTTGGGGCATAAGTGAAAATTTTCAATTTTTAGGCTAAAATGTAATTTCTCAAAATCGTGGAGATTAAGTGTAAATTTTAGAAACTTGAGGACATAAGGAAAGAAGGTCAAAATGAAAGAAATTGAAAGTTGGGGAGCAAAAATACAAAGCAAGTGTGAAATCCGCCATGACAGTTAATGGCTACACTGGCTGCCGGTGTGGAGGTCGAATCCCGACCGTTTGAGGGTGCCTAGGGCCATCATGGCCTAGGCCTAGACTTTGCGATGCAAGGCGAGGTCGTGGTTGGACGGAGATGTGCGGTTGGAGAGGCTATATATAGCAGGAAATAGGTTGAGAGTTTTATAGAAATTAAGTCAAGTAATCAAAGCAATCGAGGGAAAATTTGAGAGTATTATTAAGGGGCTTTTGTTCTCTAAGTTGTGGAGATTATTTTTGAAAATTTTGAGTGAGTGAGGTGTTGATTTGAGGTGGTTTTAAGCCTTGCTGAAAAATTGAGAATTCGTCGGAGCGAGCTTTAACGGCCAAATCGAAGGTGTTCCAATTGGAGTCATCGTGCAATAGGGATACCATTGTGTTCGGAAGAATAAATAAGCCAAGAAGGAAGAAGAAAATCGAAGAAACAAGCCCAAAACCTGTCATCGACAGTGAAAAGAAAGCCAAAGAAGACGACCGGCTTCGAGCGCATGGGTGCACACACAAGGCGCGTGAATGTAAGGAAAAAATAGAAAAAAATGAACAAAATAAAGGAAAATTAGAAAAATATTATGAAAAATTAGGAAATTATGTTTTATTAATTTCCTGAAAATTTTGGCCAGGAAGTTTGCCAAGGCTCGAGTTTTGAAGTCAGGGTACGCATACCGAGAGAAAGCCTAAAAAGCTAAATCAATGTGAGTGGTTCACCCAAAAATTTTATACGTGGTATTATTTGCTTAAGTGAGCATGAAATTGCGAGGGTTTCACCAAGTTTATGTTGACATATGTGCTTCTTGTCATACATATGCATTGCACACACACACACACATATAAGTCCAAGCCCATTTTGGTCCTTTACCATTTCATTCCTTTGTTTTTATTTTCCAACAATCCATTGCATTTAGGCCTTTCAATCATTATCCCAACCCATTTGTTGACATGATCAACCCAATTTATACATCATTTAAATTTTCCACTTACATTTCATTTTTCCCATGAATTAACATTCCCATTAATTTTCCTTTTTTAAAACACATAAAATATTTTGACCCATTTAATTTGGACAATGCTCGAAATGCATTACACATAATAAAACCATATTTCTCATAAAATTCTAGACCCATTAACAAGTCGTTACAATTTGAGTTTTTGAAATTTTTTTGAAAATTGATAAAAACTCTTACATGACACACCAAGTGTTGGCGTTTCCGTTCACAACTACTACCTTTCCCAAAGGTAACAACATAGCACACACCGATCTCTTTGTGATGTCTCATCTTGATGACACTTTTGACCAGGGACAAGTTTAAAGTTATACTCTTAGGTGTATCAAAAACCTTACAATCGAAGTCACACCTCAATTCTTTTCAACATAGAGTAAACCTAGGGACTTTGTCTTTAGGCATATTATATTTAAGTAATTGTTGAATTAATAAATAAATACAAAAGAGAAAGTTTGTCAATAGATAACATGAACGTGAAACAACTAGATATATTACTCAACAAATATATCACATCTTAATATTCAAGTACAACTTAACACTTAAGTTGTAAGGCATACATTAACAGAAATGCCTTCACGCAGGAGGAAATGCCTGTACTCGGGAGGAAATGGCTTTACTTGGGAGGAAAAGCCTGCATCAAGAGGAAATGCATGCATTCCTCCTTCTAAGTGGAAATTCCCTTTACCTGGCTTACTCTTTGGTGAAAATTTTTCTTCTCCCAAAAGGGATGGCATAACACACCTACACCACCATACATTAATTTTAACACCTGCTATAATATCTGAGATTTTTCTAAAGGACTCAAGTATAATTTATCTTGGGTCGTAAGTGAAATTTTCAAATAATTTAGGGTTATAGTGTATCTCTCACAGTTATGAGAGACCGAATTGACTGTAGGGAATGTTTTGGAACTTAGATATCAAAGAAAGAAGATATGGGATTGACGATCTCAATACGAGATTTATGACACTGAAAGCGGTCATATCAAAAAAAGTTTTCAGTACAGCTAAAATGTAGTCTGAAAAATCGAATAATCGTAAAGGGACTTTTGAGAAGTCAACGGGACCCTGAGGGGGCTTAGTTTTATGTAAGGATCAACCCTAAAGTGGTTTTGGGGGTGAAACAAAGGTCATATGAGAGTGTAGAGATGAGATTGCACTTATCGAGTAATTTAGAGTTATTAATTTTGAATTTTAAGTATCGTAATGCAAATTAATTTAATGTTTGAGGGTGTAATTGCAATTAGAGAAATGTCCAAACGAAATAAAGATAAAATTTTGGATTTATTATGTAATTTCCCTTATATCATAGTGCATTATATAATATATATATATGTGTGTGTGTGTGTGTGTGTGCGCGCGCGCGCACGCGCGTACGCGCGTGGTGGCCAAGTTGCTACAAGGAGTTTCATGGCTAAGTTTGCTGCAAGAGTGATGGCCAAGGTAGGGGAGTCGGTGGAATGGCGGTGGAATGGCTATAAATAGGGTAGGAATTGGAAACAATTGGAAGGAAAGATTGAGAGAGAGATGAGTGAGGTAAAGATGGCAGAGGAAGCAAAATGGCAGCCATGGCTGTGTGTGAGGCAAGCAGCAAACAACAACAAGGGAAGGTTGTTGTGTATGTGCAGTGGTTCAGCCTGCGACAGGAGTAGCAACGACAGTCGCAATGGTGGCCGATGGCTGGTGTTGCAACAACGAAGCTGCGGCCATGGTGATGGTCGTAGGGGCGTGTAGTGGTGGTCCAGCAAGGCAGCGGTGGCCAACGAGGACAGCGGTGGCACACGGAGGTGGCTGGCGTGTAGCAGTTTGTGCGCATGAAAGAGAAGGAAGGAGGAAGAAGAAGAAGAAGAAGAAAAAAAAAAGAAAAAGAAAGAGAAAACAAATGGAAAAATATGGAAAAAAATCGAAAAAGCTTTCAAAAAATTCTAAGAATTAATTTGGGGCTAGAGGAGCATGTTGAAGCAAGAAAATTATCTAGTCACGTGTTTCAAGGTCAGGGCACGTATACTGAGGAAGCCTGAGAAGCTAAGTTAAGGTGAGTGGTTTTTCCCGAAAACTTATACGTGTTATGTTTTGCCTATGTTGAGAATGATATTCACAAAGTTTGCTAAGTTATATATAATTTATGTGCATCTTGACATATCTATACTTGTATTGTTGCATCGATAGTTGTGATTTTTCACTTGACATGATATTGTTGGCATATCGATACTTATGAACGGGATGGGTTGTTGCCCTGATAGTGTAGCCGTAATTCCCCAAAAATGTTGCTGGAATAACGTACAGGGGTCTCCTGTGCTGTGTGTGCATGCTAGGATGACTACCTAAAAGTTCCGTGTCAGGCTGGATTGCTAGGGAAGTTACACTAGGGAGTCTGTTTATTCATGTCCTTGCATCATGTATTCATGTAACTGTTTGAACCCTCACTTAGATGATTCAACATCTAACTTGGACTATGCCCCTAGAACATTCAACATTCCAGTTAGGACTTGCAGCTAAGGCAAGGAAGTGGTTGTGATGTAACAACACGAGATGACGTGTTCGATGGGTTTGTTAAGTTGTTTCGGTAATTTGCTTCTTCAGGAAGATTCAGATATGTTTTAGCCATGTTAAGAAAACTTATGATGAATAGTCTTATTAAATGTAAGAATGTTAGTTGCGAATGTTGAAAAATGATTATGTAATAAATATGGTTCAATGTTATTTTGAGATAGTTTGATGATTATATCATTTATTATTGTATTATTTTTATGAGATATTTTTTAAATTTATTTTTTAATTGAGTATGGTTCTCCATGTATTCTGTTTTGAAAATGTGATGTTATTATGAAATTATGATATCCTTCAGGTTTTGATTCTTGATTCCGCGTTTGTAATGATATGTTGGGGGATTTTCTTTGAAATACGGTACTTGAGGTGTAACGCCCAAGATTTTAAAACTGAAATATAATACTTGGGATTTTTAGCTTCTAATACTTGAGGAAATATGTCCTTTCAAGGAATTATAGAAACCTTGAGACAAATGATTAGTTTTTGAGCCAGTGGCAAAATCGTAAATATTGAAGTTCGGGTAAAAATATAATTTACCTAAAATCTTGGGGTATTAGCGTAATTTATCCTTTCTTTGGGGGCTAAAATGCAATTAAAAAATAGCCCGGGGACTAAGTTGCAAGGGCCTAAGTGCAAATTATCCGAAAATTTTGGGCCAAGGTGCAATTCTTGAAACCTAAAAAATCTCATCAAAATATCTCAAACTAAATAGTTAAAGTAACCAAATATAGCTAACTAGTTAAAGGTGTAATGATGGGATATATGGAGAAAATCAATTAACCATGTGGGTGTAATGATGGGATATGTAGAAAATCAAATAACCATGTGGGAGTAATGATGGGAAATGTAGAAAATAAATTAACTATGTGAAGTAATGATGGGAAATGTAGAAAAATGAATTAAATCGTATGAGATGTAATGATGGAAGTGTTGAAAATGTAATTAAGCATGTGAGGTTCAAAATATCAAGGACACATGGCAAGCTTCCACTGGTCATTACAAAGATAAGATAAGAACACATGGATATAAATGATTATATGGGACACATGGCACCATTTGATAAGAACACATGGATAGAAATGATTATATAGGATATTTGGCAATGTGAACACTTGGGAGTCATGATGAGTCCCAAATAATTACATGACACGTGGCAGGTTATGATTTGTTGGATAATTCTATAAATAGAACCTTTGGGTGAGTTTTGGGTATTCCAAATCAATCGAAGCTAAGTTTATGCCATATTGAGAGGTGTAAAGGTGAAGCCTTAAACATTCAAATCTCATCAAACCAAGTTGAGGTAAGTACATTATGAACTATTTATGATGTTTAAGCATGACCATGAACTATGTTATGTGGTCCCTCATGTTATGTTATGTTCACGCAAGTTTCGGGATCGGAGCTCGGTAGCGCTACGCACGAGGGTTCTTACCCCTGCAAGTTGGTGGAACCTCTCGTGTCTCCATATGATATGTTATGTTATGTCATGACTTGTTTAAATACATATGATGGTTCTCTTGTACTTACTGAGATTTGCGTAATCTCACCCTTATTTTTCCCCCAGGTGATTATGAATGCGGAGATCGGGACGTGGAGCGTGGTGGATCAATGAAAAAGAATTTTTCAAGAATTTAAGTTTTAGTTTCCTTTTGAAACAAAGTTCTTGGGGTTGAACTCTGATCTTTTCTTATATGTATGCCATAAAGCATGTCTTGGATTTTTATCTAATTTCAAGGAAGTATGAGTTTGGCTTTAAGCTCCGGATATTTTTATATATGTTATTGCTATAAAGAATCTTCGCGAAGTCTCGTTTCTTCTGTTGAAACCATGTTTCCATGTCAAACTTTATATTTACACAAAACGTGCTTTGAATTTTTATTATGTTCTAAACTTTACTTAAGTTTATAGAAGTCTGGTTTCTCCAATTTTTCTGCGTTAAACCTTAAAGTTCGTTTGAATATTATTATTTATTGTTAAGCATGTAAGTAAGTTACGGGTGTCACAAAGTGGTATCAGAGCAAGTTTTACTTTCCTGTAGACTCAAATTGTTTTGAAAGAAAATTTTGTACTTTTAGTAAAATTTGTAAGGAAATTCTTTTAAGGAAACATGAAAATCCACCACGTCCCGTTCAAGCTTCTGATCTCCGGGTAAGTTATAAGAATTGCTATGCTTATTCTTTATGGATACTATCTTCATGCAAGCCATATCCCCCTTAACTATGTAGTTATTCTCTCAAGCTATATTTATGAGCATATGTTGTTATATGTATGCACACGTATGAAGCTCATGTTGGAATAAGTATGTGAGAGATATGATTCTTATTTGCCATTAATTAGTATGTGTTTTTCGCTAGTGATATTGCTCCAAACTCAAGAGTTTATGATTATAGCGGAAATACTTGTTTAGGAAGGGCTTATTAGAATGAAAGCAATTAGGAATCAAGTCCATCAAGAAGAGCTTGCATAATGAATCGTAATTAAACATAGATCTATTGTTGAGTTTATTGATATGTGTGATCGCGCTAAGGGCTTTGTCAAAAAGACCTAAACTGTCTAAGGCGAGCTTGGGACTTAAGTGGTCCACGTGACCCCCCTCCTTACCTGGAAGCTCCTTAGTTGCGTGTTATACATATTGGTATATGAAATGATGGACTAACAAATCATAGTTAATATGAAGTTCCACAATAGTACTCTTTATCCTTAAGGACCCTACATTCAGGAATTAATTATTCTTTTTCACATAAGATTATGGAAACCCGTGCAAGAAGTGCCAATAGTAGGGGCAGACAACCGCAAAATGAGGCTAGCGAAACCAACAACCTCAACGGGCAGTTCATGCAGTTCATTGATGCCATCCGCAACATGACGCCACTTGCCACACCACCAGTTGCACCTCCCCAAGAAAACCTAAGAAATAATGCTACCCTGGTTGAGCAGTTTTGGAAGCTTCAACCTCCAACTTTTGAGGGTGGGTTGGACCCTCTGGTAGCTGAATATTGGATAGCAGCAATTGAACGGATCTTTCATCTCATAGATTGTCCAGACCCTAGGAAGGTAACTTGTGCTACATATATGTTACAACATGGAGCAAGGCATTGGTGGGATTCTACTGCCAGATCCCGACCCCAGGGACATGGGTGGACCTGGGATCAGTTCAAGGAACTTTTTCTTAAGAAGTATTACCCCGCTAACATCCGTAACCAGAAGGAAGTAGAGTTCCTCATGTTAAAACAAGGTAGCTTGACCTTAATTGAATACGAAAGGAAGTTTGATGAGCTATCACGTTTTACCCCAGCCTTAGTGGATACAGAACAAAAGCGGGCAAGGCGCTTTGAACAAGGGTTGAGAGATGATTTACGGCAGGCAGTCGTAACTTTTGAGTTAGGCACGTATCATGAGGTGCTAGCTAAGGCCCAACTGGCGAACTTTAGAGAAAGCTCTAGCAGCAATAGCAAGCTATCGCAGTCTGGACCACTAGAAAAATGTAAGTGGGAGGATAAAGGTAAAGGAAAGCAGGATTATTCGAAGAAGAATAAAGGAGGCGATCCAACATCAGGGTATTATCAACTGAACCCAGTGTGTGGCAAATGTCAGAAGCGTCATACTGGACTGTGTCTCATGGGAACCGGCGCCTGTTACAATTGTGGTGAAATGGGTCATGTTGCCAAATTCTGTCCCAAGGGTCATCTAAAGAAACAACAGCAACAGCCATATCAACAGAAGCCAGGAAATCCCCCAAAGGGTCAAGCTAGGGTTTATGCTCTCTCAAGGCAAGAGGAGGATCAAGATCATAACGTATTCGCAGGTAACATCCTCATCTTTAGAATACCTGCTTATACTTTGTTTGATTCTGGTTCCACCCATTCTTTTATATCCCCTGAGTTTGCAAGTAAACTTAATGCACATGTGGAACATGTAAGTACTCCCTTAGGAGTAACGATACCCTCAGGAGGTATAATAAGCACGAATCATGTAGTAAGAACAGCTAAGGTGGAGGTCAAGGGAAATTTTTTAGAAACGACCTTATATGTCTTAGATATGCAAGAATTCGACGTGATTTTGGGAATGGACTGGCTTTCCAAGCACCATGCGACCATTCTATGCTTCGAAAAGGAAATAATTTGTAAGTATCCTGAAGGGATAGAACTTTGCCTTTCAATGGCTGAGACAAAACACCTTCCCCGTGTCATTTCAGCATTAAAAGCTAAGAAACTATTGCAGTCAGAATGATGTATTGGATTCTTAATGTCAGTGATGGTAAGGGAGGAAAAGAATTAACAGTGAATGATGTTAAAGTAGGAAAGGACTTTCCAGAGGTCTTCCCTGATGACCTGACTGAAATGCCACCAGAATGAGAAGTAGAGTTCACTATTGATTTAGTGCCCGGTTCCGCACCTATTTCTAAAGCTCCTTATAGGATGGCACCAAAGGAGCTACACGAGTTGAAAACCCAGTTAGAGGAACTTTTGGGGAAAGGATTTATTCGACCAAGTGTATCCCCCTGGGGAGCACCGGTATTATTCGTCAAGAAGAAAGATGGATCAATGAGGATGTGCATCGATTACCGGGAATTGAATAAGATTAGTATTAAGAACAAGTATCCTCTTCCCAGGATCGAGGACTTGTTTGATCAGTTACAAGGTGCACGAGTATTCTCAAAGATTGATCTAAGGTCAGGATATCACCAGTTGAGGATCAAATCTAGTGACATCTCGAAGACAGCTTTCAGAACTCGGTATGGTCATTATGAGTTTTTAGTCATGCCCTTTGGCTTGACTAATGCGCCTGGAGTTTTTATGGACTTAATGAATCGAGTTTTCTATGAGTACTTGGATAAATTTGTCATTGTCTTTATCGATGATATATTGGTGTATTCTCGAAGTGAAGAAGAGCATGAAAAACATTTGAGGGTTGTTTTAGGGATCTTGAAGGAAAAGAAGCTATTTGCAAAATTCAAGAAATGCGAGTTTTGGTTGGAGCGAGTGGTATTCCTTGGACATGTTGTCACAGCTCAAGGAATAGAAGTGGACCCCAGCAAAGTAGAAGCGGTATTAAATTGGTCAAGACCAACCAATGTAAATGAGGTTCGCAGCTTTTTGGGTTTAGCTGGATACTATAGGAGGTTCATCGAAGGGTTCTCCAAATTGGCAGGGCCTTTGACACAGCTGACTCGCAAAGGTACTAAGTTTGAATGGACAGAGAAATGTGAAACTAGTTTTGAAGAATTAAAGAAGAGGCTGGTCAACGCGCCAGTATTAACTATTCCTGAAGGGTCAGGAGGTTTTGTTATTTATAGTGATGCGTCCAAACAAGGAATTGGATGCGTATTGATGCAAAAAGGTAAGGTAGTTGCATATGCATCAAGGCAGTTGAAGCCTTATGAGCAAAACTATCCTACACATGACCTAGAACTTGCTGCAGTAGTGCATGCCTTGAAAATCTGGAGACACTATCTATACGGAGGTAAATGCGATATCTATACCGATCATAAGAGCCTTAAGTACATCTTCACACAAAAAGAGTTGAATATGAGGCAAAGGAGATGGATGGAATTGGTGAAGGATTATGATTGTGAAATCCACTACCACCCCGGCAAAGCAAACGTAGTGGCTGACGCCTTGAGTAGAAAGAAAATGGGCCAAGTAGCAGCTTTGACATCACAAAAGCCTTTGTGGAAGGAGTTCGAGAGGTTAAGCCTCGAGATTGTCACTACGCCATCTAATTCTAATGCTCGTATGGCAGCACTCTCTGTCCGACCAACTCTCTGTGATCGGATTAAGAGCTATCAGAAGGGAGACCAATTCTTTGAGTACATCAAGGCTGAGGTTAATACTGAGAAGCGGAAGGACTTCACAATAGCTAGTGATGACACACTCTACTACCAAGGGAGACTGTGTGTGCCAAACTTTGAGGAAATAAGGCAAGAAATTCTAGAAGAAGCCCACTCCACTCCTTATTCTGTACATCCTGGAAGTACAAAGATGTATCGTGACCTAAAGGCAGTGTTTTGGTGGAGAAATATGAAAGAAGACATAGCTAAATTTGTTGAGAAGTGTTTGATATGTCAGCAAGTAAAAGCTGAGCACCAACGACCAGCAGGGTTACTGTAACCATTGGAGGTTCCAGAGTGGAAATGGGAACATGTGACGATGGACTTTGTTGTAGGATTTCCAAAATCAGTAACAGGACATGAGGTTATTTGGGTGATCGTGGATCGACTTACCAAATCAGCTCACTTCTTACCTATTCGGATGACATTTACAATGGATCAGCTGGCACGACTGTATGTTAAGGAAATAGTAAGACTACATGGTGTTCCAGTTTCCATTGTATTGGATAGGGACCCGAGATTCACATCTAACTTTTGGAAAAGCTTACACAGAGCCATGGGAACCAAATTGAGTTTTAGTACAGCTTTTCATCCTCAGACAGATGGACAATCTGAAAGGACAATACAAACTTTAGAGGATATGCTTCGTATTTGTACCCTAGAATTTGGTGGACATTGGGAGAAACATCTACCATTAATTGAATTCGCATACAACAATAGTCACCATGCATCTATTGGCATGGCACCCTATGAGGCGCTATATGGAAGGAAATGCAGATCACCTGTTCATTGGAATGAAGTAGGCGAGCGGAAGATTTTGGGTCCAGAGATTGTGGAACAAACTGTACAAGCTATTGAAAAGATCAAGGATAGTATGAAGAAGGCTCAGGATAGACAAAAAAGCTATGTAGATAAAAGAAGAAGGGATTTGGAGTTTTCCATTGGTGATAAGATATTCTTAAAAGTTACACCCATAAAAGGAGTTTTACGATTTGGGAAGAAAGGAAAGCTTAGACCTCGATTTATAGGCCCGTTTGAGATCTTAAAGCGGGTTGGGAACGTTGCTTATCAGCTAGCCTTACCACCAGATCTGTCAGCAGTACATGACGTTTTTCATGTATCAATGCTCAGAAAGTATGTCCCCGACCCAACCCATGTAATAAAGCATCAACCATTAGAGATACAGCAAGACTTGAAATATGAGGAGGCACCAATAAGCATTGTTACTCGAGAGATACGAAGGCTTCGCAATAAAGATATACCGTTGGTTAAGGTGTTATGGCAACATCATTCAGTTGAAGAAGCAACATGGGAGCGTGAGGACGAGATGCGATCCAAATATCCCCAGCTGTTTGATGACGAGAAGTAAGGTAAATTTTCGAGGACGAAAATTTTTTTAGGAGGGTAGATTGTAACGCCCAAGATTTTAAAACTGAAATATAATACTTGGGATTTTTAGCTTCTAATACTTGAGGAAATATGTCCTTTCAAGGAATTATAGAAACCTTGAGACAAATGATCAGTTTTTGAGCCAGTGGCAAAATCGTAAATATTGAAGTTCGGGTAAAAATATAATTTACCTAAAATCTTGGGGTATTAGCGTAATTTATCCTTTCTTCGGGGGCTAAAATGCAATTAAAAAATAGCCCGGGGACTAAGTTGCAAGGGCCTAAGTGCAAATTATCCGAAAATTTTGGGCCAAGGTGCAATTCTTGAAACCTAAAAATATCTCATCAAAATATCTCAAACTAAATAGTTAAAGTAACCAAATATAGCTAACTAGTTAAAGGTGTAATGATGGGATATGGAGAAAATCAATTAACCATGTGGGTGTAATGATGGGATATGTAGAAAATCAAATAACCATGTGGGAGTAATGATGGGAAATGTAGAAAATAAATTAACTATGTGAAGTAATGATGGGAAATGTAGAAAAATGAATTAAATCGTATGAGATGTAATGATGGAAGTGTTGAAAATGTAATTAAGCATGTGAGGTTCAAAATATCAAGGACACATGGCAAGCTTCCACTGGTCATTACAAAGATAAGATAAGAACACATGGATATAAATGATTATATGGGACACATGGCACCATTTGATAAGAACACATGGATAGAAATGATTATATAGGATATTTGGCAATGTGAACACTTGGGAGTCATGATGAGTCCCAAATAATTACATGACACGTGGCAGGTTATGATTTGTTGGATAATTCTATAAATAGAACCTTTGGGTGAGTTTTGGGTATTCCAAATCAATCGAAGCTAAGTTTATGCCATATTGAGAGGTGTAAAGGTGAAGCCTTAAACATTCAAATCTCATCAAACCAAGTTGAGGTAAGTACATTATGAACTATTTATGATGTTTAAGCATGACCATGAACTATGTTATGTGGTCCCTCATGTTATGTTATGTTCACGCAAGTTTCGGGATCGGAGCTCGGTAGCGCTACGCACGAGGGTTCTTACCCCTGCAAGTTGGTGGAACCTCTCGTGTCTCCATATGATATGTTATGTTATGTCATGACTTGTTTAAATACATATGATGGTTCTCTTGTACTTACTGAGATTTGCGTAATCTCACCCCTTATATTTCCCCCCAGGTGATTATGAATGCGGAGATCGGGACGTGGAGCGTGGTGGATCAATGAAAAAGAATTTTTCAAGAATTTAAGTTTTAGTTTCCTTTTGAAACAAAGTTCTTGGGGTTGAACTCTGATCTTTTCTTATATGTATGCCATAAAGCATGTCTTGGATTTTTATCTAATTTCAAGGAAGTATGAGTTTGGCTTTAAGCTCCGGATATTTTTATATATGTTATTGCTATAAAGAATCTTCGCGAAGTCTCGTTTCTTCTGTTGAAACCATGTTTCCATGTCAAACTTTATATTTACACAAAACGTGCTTTGAATTTTTATTATGTTCTAAACTTTACTTAAGTTTATAGAAGTCTGGTTTCTCCAATTTTTCTGCGTTAAACCTTAAAGTTCGTTCGAATATTATTATTTATTGTTAAGCATGCAAGTAAGTTACGGGTGTCACATGAGGTCTTAAGGGATGTATCATGGAAAGAGAATGTGTATTTATATGTTGAGCCCCAACATAGTAACATGCCTTGGAAAAGTGGGGTGTTACATCTACCTCATTGATAGCTTGTGAAATTACTTGAGAAGGTGATTTACTCTCCTTGTTTTTAAGGGTAATTATTTTAGAGTTCCCTTCCTTGATAAATAAGAAGTGGTCTCCTTACAACAAGTATCTCTAGAAGGTTATTGTAATGCCCCATTTTTCAAATATATAATAAGACTATATGATATTCATTATATGCTAATAACAATCTGAGGCGTTATTGGAAATCGTTTATCAACGAAAGCAAGGATTGAACCTGAGTATGATAAATGGCTAGGATTTCCACAAGTTTAATAGAAATCTATCACTCACTAACATATCAGAAACTATAGCAGCCTCACGAACGCATGAATTTGGGGTACAACCATAGAATCACCCACATACATCATACATCCTTAAGTATCTTAGCTACTATTTGCAATATAGTATCGAGAATACAAGTACTACGCTTGGGTTACAAGTATAAACAATGATTTCGTAAACTAAATATCCAAAACTCCAAATGCTAGCTGTTGTTGCCAAAATACAACAATCTATTTTTTTTTTTTTTTTACGTGGGAGAATATAAGGTGCGTGGTTGACCATGGGAGTTTCTAGAGACTGCCGAGTCTTAAGGGTTCTGAGAGTCAAGTGTCCCGAGAGTCTTGTTTCCAAGGTGCGATGAGAGTAGAATCTCATTTCCAATGTGCACGTGCACTGAGGGTCTCGTGACCAAGGCGAGCTGAGGTCTTGTAACCAAGGCGAGCTGAGGTCTCGTGACCAAGGCGAGCTGAGGTCTCGCGACTAAGGTGAGCTGAGGTCTCGCGACCAAGGCGAGCTGAGGTCTCGTGACCAAGGTGAGCTGAGGGTCTCGTAACCAAGGTGAGCTGAGGTCTCGTGACCAAGATGCGCTGAGGGTCTAATGATCAGGTGACCTGAGATAACCGGGTGACATGAGATAACCTAGTGGCCCTCCATAACCAAGTGACCTCATAACCGAGTGGCCTCATAATCGAGTGGCCCTCCATAACCGAGTGGTCCTACATAACCGAGTGGCCTCATAACCGAGTGGCCCTACAAAATGAGAGCAATGTTAGGGCACGGGTGGGGGTCCCCGCGCAAACCCTCCGATGCCTAAGTTAGTTCTTGAGAACCAAAAATATGAGATTGTCTTGAGGAACACAAAGTGTGTACCTTGTGATGAAGACATGGTCTCCTATTTATAGCGGAGGAAAGAGAGGAGACGTGCGATAATCGGGGCAAGAATCTCGCGGCCCATTTTGATGATTTCACAGCCCATCCGAGAGGGAAAAAATGAGAGATTAGCCCAAGCCTACTCGACCATTACCGTGTGGGGGGCCACTCGGTCATGCCTTCTTTTGCCTTTTTCCTTGGTCCAATTTGGAGTGGTTCCCGTACCTCAACTTCATTCTAGATTTACACTTTCAACTCAAATCTCTCAAAACTTAAAACACAAAAGTTGTAGATAATTTTCTTAGCTTTCCAAAGGACTTTGAATTAGCTCAATCGGAGCTCGTATGAGAAAGTTATGGCCGGAAAACCAAAGTAGTGTCGTACCCACTCGACATAACCGAGTAGGTCATGAAAAATGAGGGGAAATTGGTCTCCCCATGATCGAGTGGGGGGCCACTCGTTCATGCCTTCTTTTTCCCTTTTGTCTTGGTTCGGATCCATCTTTCTTCAATACTTGACTCTGAGCCTTAATAGTGTAGGTGCATCAACTTAGAGCCCAATTTAATCCTTGATGCATCTAGTATCTCTCAAAACTGAAAACATGAAAGTTGCAGATAATTATCTTGGATTTCCATAGGATTTTGAATCACCTCAATCAGAGCTTTTATGAGAGAGTTATGCCTAAAAAACCAAAGCAGTGTCGTAGCTACTCAGCATAACCGATTGGGCCCTCCCCACTTAGTCTCAGCTTGACCTCTTGCTCCTTCGACTTGTTTCCTTGATCTCCTACAACCCTTTGGTCCCTTGGGCTTCATGTCCATGTCTCGCGACTCTTTTAGGTCCCGTTACTCTCCAAGTTTGTAGGGCATATCAATTGTTCCCTACTCTTTTGGCCAGGTGTTTCGGGTGAAAAAGTATCTTGTCCTGTAAACTTTTTAACATTACTTCTCTTTTAGCCGCTTCATCTTCTACACATCCTCTTGAGCTTGTTCGCACACCGTGCCTTTACATTTCTGGTCTCTAGTGCTTTTCAATTCCTTTGTAGAAGTATGAGGTAGATATTCCAGCAAGTTAACTTTCCATAGATGTCGAACTATGCACCAAACCATAAGTTTGATTCTGCTCACTATTATTGTGTTATGCGTAGGATAATAGGCTTGTATTTGCTTTTACCTTGTTGTCGGGCTATAAGCGGGACAGCGAGGTTGAATATATTTTTTCCTTGTTATCAAGCCAGGAGCGGGGCAATCAAGCTTGAATCTATTCTTCCCTCGTTGCCTGGCTATAAGTAGTGCATCGGGCTTGAGTTGGTTTTTCCCTCATTGTCGGGCCATGAACGGGACAACGGGGTCGTGTTAGGTTTTTTCCTCGTTGTCGGGCTGTAAGTGAGGCAACGCTCTTGAATGTACTTTTACCTCGTTGCTAGGCTATAAGCGGGGCAACGGGCTTGAAATGTACTTTTACCTTGTTGATGGGCTATAAGCGGGACAATGAGCTTGAATTTACTTTTACCTTATTGCCGGGCCATGAGCGAGGCAACGGGCTTGACTGTACTTTTACCTCGTTACCGGGATATAAGCGAGATAACAGGCTTGAATGTACTTTTACCTCATTGTCAGGCCATGAGCGGGGCAATAGGCTTGATTGTATTTTTCCCTCGTTGCCGGGCCGTGAGCGGGGCAACAGGCTTGAGTGTACTTTTACCTCATTGCCGGGCCGTGAGCGGGGCAATGGGTTTGAATGTACTTTTACCTTATGGACGGGCTATAAGCGGGACAATGGGCTTGAGTTTATTTTTCCCTCGTTGCCGGGCCGTGAGCGGGGCAACGGGCTTGAGTGTACTTTTACCTCATTGTCGGGCCGTGAGCGGGGCAATGAGTTTGAATGTACTTTTACCTCATTATTGGGCTATAAGCGGGACAATGGGCTTGAGTTTATTTTTCTCTCGTTGCCGGGCCGTGAGTGGGGCAGCAGGATTGAGTTTATTTTTCCCTCGTTGCCAGGCCATGAGCGAGGCAATGAGCTTCACTGTACTTTTACCTCATTGCCGGGCCGTGAGCGGGGCAATGGGCTTGAATGTACTTTTACCTCATTGCCGGGCAGTGAGTCGGTCAATGGGCTTGACTATATTTTTCCCTCATTGCTGGGCCGTGAGCGGGGCAATAGGCTTGAGTGTAGTTTTACCTCGGGCAGTGAGCATGGCAATGGGTTTAAATGTACTTTTACCTCATTGTCGGGTTATAAGCGGGACAATGGGCTTGAGTTTGTTTTTATTTCCTGTAAGCAAAGCATAACAAACAACTTTCATAAAGCAATGTGTAATGAAACGCTGACATTTTTTGAAATAAGTGAGTACATCCACTGTTTCATTTTGGGTCTTATTGTTTCCTTTAAGCACGAAATACGCAGGTCATGCACAATTTCAAAAAGTTTAGTTTCTCGATCTTTAACATAGGCTCTCTTCAATGTGTCTGAATTTTGGTCCCAGTTTTCTCTTTGAGGGCATTAATGGTGGCTGATTGCCTTCTTCTAAGGGCATGTCCTTTCGTGGCTTATCTTGGTGGAATGGGAGGAATCCCCTGCCATAGTTTCATCGCCCGAGATGACATGTATGGGCTCATGAACTGGTTCATTGTCTAGAGGTTGATTCTCTCCATAATCCTTTCCTCTCTCTTGATGTCTCTGATTTAATCTCTTCCATTCTTCCTGTCTATCTTCTCCTTTTCGAGGCTCCCTGTCTTTAACCTGTACATACCTTTGAAGATGTCCTTCACGAACTAGCATCTTAATCTGATCTCTCAACTCCCGGCATTGGTCAGTGGAATGACCACGAGTTCTGTGATACCTGCAATATTCTTCTCTATTCTTCCCCATGTGATGGTCAACCTTTTTCGGGAGTCTAATGAGACCTGACCCATCGATGGCTGCAAGTATGGTCGATTGAGGTTGAAGAAGTCTTGTGTAATGCTGGAACTGGGGTCGAGGTATATCTAATCCCCTAACCCGTTTGGAGTCTTCTTCAACATTACGTTCCTTTCTTTTTCGCTTTCTATCCTCATTCCCACCTACAGCTCTCATAACTTCCATATGGTGCATGTATTTATTTTCTCTAGCAAACAAACATGCTAGTGATGTTGGTGGGTCCAAAGATAATGATTCTTGTAGGGAAGTTAACCGTGTTCCTTGTAACATAGCAGACACTGCCTTTGCAATTGGTAAATCATAAACTTCGAGGGTGGCATTCCGAAATCTATCTACATACTGACACAGAGTTTCTTTGTTCCCTTGTTGAATACTAAGCAAGTATGTGGCGTCCTTTTTTCTTTAGCTATTAATCATAAATGTCTTAACAAATTCTGTTTTGAGCTGACCGAATGAAGAGATAGAGGCCTCAGGTAAACTGTTGAACCATGTTCGGGCATGCCCTAACAGAGTTAAGGAGAAGGCTCGGCACATTATGTCTTCGTCCAATTCGTGCAATATCATCAACGACTCATAGTTTTGAATGTGATCATAGGGATCATCCTTGCCGGAATAGGGAGTGATTTGAGGCATTTTGAATTTTCTTGGCAATGACTTCTCCAATAAATCTGTAGTAAACAGACATTTTCTGCGTTGTTGCTCCTCCGTGGTTGGGATCAATTTCTTTCGTTCAAGTACTTCTTCGACTACCCATTTCATGTCATCCCGTATACTTGTTGTTGTTTGGTTATCATGTCATGTCGGCGTGTTGGCTCCAGTTTCATGGTATCTCCGCCTTTGGGGTCTTCTAGCCCAGTTTTCCTTTCATGGGCTTTCATTTCTTCGGGGCGTGGTGCGAGGATTCTTCCTTGGTGGTGGTGATCTATCCTCCTGACGAGGAGTAGATCGGGAATGAGAATAGGGAGTGGCCTCTTGATAGGAATCAGCTCCCACCTCGGGCTGAGGCTCAGGCGGTGGCATAAACTTTTTCAAGGTATCAGGCAATGTCCCTCCAAGCATCATACCTTGGAGTATACCAGCCATGTCTCGAAGTGCCTGCATGCCCTCAACATGTTGCTGTCTCAATGCTTCATACTCTTCCCACGATACCGTACGTGGTGGCTGTCGTGAAGTCCCAGCTTGATTAGCGGGAAGTGGCCTTGAGCCGATGTTAAGTGGAGGTGGGACTGATTGGTTCCCCACTTGCTGGCTCGGGGAAACGAAGCGATCACCTCCTTGGGGTTGAGCATTATGAGGGGGCGGAGGTGCTCCTTGTGGGTGAGAATCGGGAATAATGGGAGGTGCTCCCTGTTGTTGAGAGTTCCGTGGTGGTAGGCATGTTTCTACGTCTTGAGAGAGAGTTCGTCAGTGTCCACGGGTGTTTGTCATTCTTAAGTTGACTTTTTGTCTTGCGTTTCCCACAGATGGCGCCAATTGTTGTTGCCAAAATACAACAATCTATTTTTTTTTTTTTTTTTTTTTACGTGGGAGAATGTAAGGTACGTGGTTGACCATGGGAGTTTCTAGAGACTTCTGATTCTTAAGGGTTTTGAGAGTCTAGTGTCCTGAGAGTCTTGTCGCTAAAGTGCGATATGAGTAGAATCTCGTCTCCAACGTGCACGCAAGCTGAGGTCTCGTGATCAAGGAGAGCTGAGGTCTCGCGACCAAGGCGAGCTGAGGTCTCGTGATCAAGGCGAGCTGAGGTCTCGCGACTAAGGCGAGCTGAGGTCTCGTGACCAAGGTGAGCTGAGGGTCTCATGACTAAGGCGAGCTAAGGTCTCGTGACCAAGGTGCGCTGAGGGTCTGATGATCAGGTGACCTGAGATAATCGAGTGGCCCTCCATAACCGAGTAGCCTCATAACCGAGTGGCTCTCCATAACCGAGTGGCCCTCCATAATTGAGTGGCCCTCATAACCGAGTGGCCCTGCAAAACGAGAGCAACATTAGGGCGCGGGTGGGGGTCCCCGCGCAAACACTCCGATGCCTAAGTTAGTTCTCGAGAGCCAAAATTATGGAATTGTCTTGAGGAGCCCAAAAGTGCGTACCTTGTAATGAAGGCATGGTCTTCTATTTATAGCGGAGGAGAGAGAGGAGACATGCGACAATCGGGGCGAGAATCTCGCGGTTCGTTTCGATGATTTCACGGCCCATCCGAGAGGGAAAAGATGAGAGATTGGCCCAATCCCACTCGACCATGACTGTATGGGGGATCACTCGGTCATGACCAAGTGGGGGGCCACTCGGTTATGCCTTCTTTTGCCCTTTTCCTTGGTTCGGTTTTGAGTGGTTCCCGTACCTCAATTTTATGCCCAATTTACACCTTTATTCATCTCGAATGTCTCAAAACTCAAAACACAAAAATTGTATATAATTATCTTAGCTTTCCATAGGACTTTGAATCAGCTCAATCGGAGCTCCTATGAGAAAGTTATGGCCGAAAAACGAAAGCAGTGTCATACCCACTTGGCATAACCGAGTGGGTCATGAAAAATGAGGGGAAATTGGTCTCCCCATGACCGAGTGAGGGGCCACTCGATCATAACTGAGTGGGGGGCCACTCGTTCATGCCTTCTTTTTCCCTTTTGTCTTGGTTTGGATCCATCTTCCTTCAATACTTGACTCTAAGCCTTAATAGTGTAGGTGCATCAACTTAGAGCCCAATTTAAGCCTTGATTCAGCCAGTGTCTCTCCATAGGATTTTGAATCACCTCAATTGGAGCTTGTATGAGAGAGTTATGCCCGAA
This sequence comes from Diospyros lotus, assembly GCF_014633365.1. Classification (NCBI taxonomy): domain Eukaryota; kingdom Viridiplantae; phylum Streptophyta; class Magnoliopsida; order Ericales; family Ebenaceae; genus Diospyros; species Diospyros lotus. The sequence continues at coordinate 14,403,364 of NC_068345.1, forward strand.
AAACCAAAGCAGTGTCATACCCACTCGGCATAACCGAGTGGGTCCTCCCCACTTGGTCTTGGCTCGACCTCTTACTCCTTCGACTTGTTTCCTTGATCTCCTACAACCCTTTGGGCCCTTGGGATTCATGTCCATGTCTCGCGACTCTTTTAGGTCCCATTACTCTCCAAGTTTCCAGGGCATATCACTAGCCAAGCACCACCTCCTTGCCTTTACCCAAACTGGAACCTAGGGTACCTGTAGCATCTAACATTCCTAGAACTTTGAATGTTCCAAGGATATAAAACACCCAAGTTAGATAGTTACATATAAGTGAGTGGTATAAGAAATGAAATAATGCATGCAAGAGAAATATGCATTATATCAAGGAATCTCCTCGAGTCACCATCATCCCTGCCAACACTTGTGTTAAACATCTTAGCCTTACTTTGGGTTAAGCCCCATCTCTGCACACATGATCGTGGTCCAACCTCTCATGCCTCAGCTCTAGGCACAACCCCACCTCTAGGCACAGGATTACTCCCTGATCGCCATGATGTTCCACCAACAAGCTGCCAATCATCATGTTCAAACTCTAGTCCCATCAACTAGCAACAACTACAAACACTATGATGCATATAAAATAGGAAATATATGCTCAAAAGAAAGGAAACGTGAGATGTAAGCCACCAATCATGACATGATGTATGACAAAGTAGAAGGAATATGACATGAAAGCCACAAGTCACACACAAAAGTTATAATGTTCAAACATGATGCAAGCAAAGTAGGATGGATACGCCCAAAATAAAGGAAATGCGAGATGTAGGAAACAAACCACCCACAAATAAAACCAAAAGTGATCAATAAGAAGCAAAAAACATTCAAAAATCACTCACCTTGACAGTTTACCTTTCGAGTGTACCGTTCATGCTTGTTGAGTTAGGTTTTATGCAGAAAACACATATTTTTGTAAACCAAAACCCAAATATTTTTACATAGGGTTGTAGAGAATTAAAATATGAGTAAATCTAAAAAATTTCATGAAAAAATAGTATTTCATGCCCCCAAACCAACCATGGGAAGGTGGCCCACCCGCCTTCATGAGCAGCCCTTCCCAGTGCATGAAGTTCACGCGCCTCCTTTAATTTTCGGCCAACCTTATGCAGTTTTTGTATTTCGGCCATAACTCCCTCGTTTTAGCTCCAATTTGACCCCTATTTTTTTCCTACATACTCCTATTTCATCCCTCTACAAGAATATGAAGTTAGGTCAGACTTACCTTTCAGATTTACTGACCATTATGCACGGTCTTCTAGGAAGGCCCAAAAATTCTGATGAGGCTCTTTTCTCTCTTGTTTCTCCACCGATTCCACTCCTTATTTTTGCATAGTTTCCCCCTCTCTCTCTAGAATAGATTCCTCACCTCATAACCTCTCACCCCAACCCGAAACACACTTGAATGGCTTTTGGAAACCCTTGCCCTGTTTATAGAAATCCCGAGCCAATCATGTGTCGCCACCTAGCGCCGTAATCATTACTCTTTTACTTGTGCCAATCTTATCCCGCCACATTTCCCAAGCTATATTGGAATTCTATTTGGAATCCAACACCAAATTAAATAATATTTGGAATCCAAAGTTATATTTAATAAGTTTTGAAATCCAAAGTCATATTGGAATGAAGTTTGAAATCCATTTCAATTACGTCCCCGAGCTTTTCTTGAATCTCACTAATTCTCAGGTCTTTTAGTAAATTACACTTGTTCCTGGGTTTCTTTTTCAAAAATTTTACTTTTACCTAAACTTCAAAATTACAATTTTATCTCTAGTTTAAAAACTGAACTTTTATCTCAGGGCTTTCATAATCCTTTGAAATGTCTTATTTTCTCAAATATGTAAACTTAAAAATATCGGGTATTACATTTATACACTGTGATATTTGCAAGAAAAACACCAATTTCATTAATTCAAATAAGTGGATTACAATATTTTGATACATAGTTCCAGTACTAAAAACCTAATCCTAATCTTCACGCTTCTAGTCTTTTCCAAACTGAGTATCTTCCCTTGGATAATCCAGAACAATTGATGGAATAGGAATATCAATTAGTTCATCTTATGATGCTGACACCACTGAGTCTATAAATCTGAAGATGGCCTACAAATGTGATGAGTGAGATTGAGAAGCGGGAAAAGAAACCTTTATACCAATATTGCTCAACAGTCATGATTCAGGCCCATCCTAGAAGATGAATCAACACAACATGATGCATTCGATGGACAAAGATTAAGCGTCATCAATCACCCGCAGAGATCGCCCTATTTGTCACGCCACTTGACACATATTTAATACTCTGAGTGAAATTGGTGGGATGCCTCACCACCTACTCACAACGTCCCATCTTCCAGAGCAAACACTTCAAATTACGGACTACATGCACTACTCATTAGGACGTTAAAAATGACTCTTAGAACTATCAAGCTCGGCCCAAGCTCAAAACACGCTAAAACATGAACACCACCTCGACCATGCATCTCGAGCTCGAATGCTCTCCCTTGCGAACATTTGACCTGAAATGTTATGGATTGCACTGATTCTATTAGGCTCAGCCCAAATAGTAGGCCCATAGCTCGACACCAGACCCGATCTTGACCCAACACCAATTCTATAGCACCCTCATCTCATCAATGCCCTCTGAGATCCTCACAACTATAACAGGCCTCATCAACTCCAAATATCTTGACCACCAATTGCCATCAGTACTGGAAATCTTGTCTCTCTATCCTCACACCATAGCTAATGACACCCAAGGGGCTCTCTCATTCTCTCTTATATAAACTAGCCGACCACCAGTCAAGGTATGTTATTTTCAATCTTACAGAAACTCTACCGTCTTCAGCTTTTACTTACCTAAGCGTCAGAGTGCTTTCAGGTGCCACCCACCATGTGGATTGTCGTTGCCTCAAGCTATCCATCTGATCATCCTTTAGGGCCGGAAGGAACAACGGGTAACACTTGAGATGAGGGTTAAGTCATCATAGGTAACGAAATGGAAAGATCCACTATGAACATTGATTGTAGCTACAATAAAATGATGTAACACCCTAACCTCAAGGTTTAGAAACTCATGAGAACAAGGATGATTGTTGGAAGGAACAAATTTTTCTTTGCTAGTGAAGGATTTCCTTATTTCATCAAAATCAAACTTACGCTCTTCTAAAAATGTTTCACTAAAGGATGATTGGAGATCTTCACTAAGTTGATTAGAAGTATAGACAAATTCTTTTCCTTGAAATCTAAATTTTATGTCATTATTACTATAACCTTACTTTCAATTGGATATCTAGGGAGTCTTGAGTAAAATTCAGTTATTACATCCATGTAACATGGAAGGTTTAGATTTGATTGTGTGAACCATCCTACATTGGTTATCTAGGTTTTAAGGTTGTTTCCAAAATTTATTGATTAAAAATCAAACCAGTTGATGTTTCGATTGGGTAGATATCCTTTCGATAGAACTTTAGAGTATAGGGATTTTTGTTTATCATTTCTAAATCGATCAATTATTAGTTCTGATGATGGAGGTTTGTTAAGATCAAGGGTAAGTAAATAAGATTTTGATGATAACAAAAATATTTTTATAATATAGATATATTTTATCAACTTCTTGTGGAGAAAAATATATGTTTTTCATGGCTATGTATCTTAGGTTGACTAATGGTTTAGCCTAAATTGATTGAAGTAAGGCAGAATGTTTGTATCTGTTCGTGAGTATCTTAGGTCGATCTAAGTTGGCCAAAATGTTAGTCTCTGATCTTAGGTGGACCTAGCCTTTGACCGAAGCTATGAGAATGGTTGTTGGATAACTTCGATCGACTAAAGTAGTCCCTTAGGTCGATTGAAGTTCAATGGTCATTTCTGATTGTACATTGCTTTTTGCATCTCTTTTGGTTGCATGCTCAAGGGTATATTTTTCATATTGTTTTTCACCTTGTACTTCAAAATCATATCTTGATTTTCTCATGCAAAAAGTAAAATCTCTTTTTGAAGAAAAGGTATTTTAAATTTACTTTTACATATTCTGATGATATTATCTATAACTCTCTTGTCCTTTTTGTCTCAAAAACCATATAGCTAATTTTGTTATTAGGTTGTCTCCTTGAATTTCTCATATTGATCTTTTGTACAAATTATTTTTTTAACGTGTTTGTATACTAAGATACCTATAGATGTTGAAATGTATCAGTGGGAACTTGGAAAAGATAGAGAATTTTTGAATTTTAAAATTGCTCCTTGCCCCTCTTTGTAACCACTAAGTCTCTGGAGATGCATATATATATGGTGAGTATGGAGGCTATGAAATAAAAGAACAAACTATTGATAGAGCATTCAAACAAGAGTGAGAAAGATCAAGTGCTGGAAGTGTAATCACCCGTTAGAGGGTTTATAATTTATTTAGAATTATTTAAAAGTAAATTTGCCAATTAATTATTTAATGTGGCAATTTAGAGATTTTTAATTGAGAAATAACACTTAATGGCATTTAGTTATTTAAGAATTAAGTACAAGGATATGGTGGTCATTTAAGAAGTTGTTATTAAAATTTAATTTCTAATTAGTGATATTATGAGCTGGCTTATCCTCGTATGAGGAGAAGTTTGAGAGGTCTCTAAATTATACTAGGAGATTGAGATAGGCTTTTAGGGTTGTTCTCCATTACATATATATATATATATATTCGTAGTGTTTAGTTTTTCTTCACGTTATGAAGAACAGAGAATTGGAGAAGCTTTAATAGTGATATTGGCATAGGAGATTTTCATTGAAGTCGTAGAAGTCGATCAGAGAGATTGAAAGGTAAGTATCTTCCCTGTAATCCCTTCCATTATAGGTTCTTGTGAGTACGTTTCAGATTATTCAATAGCTTCGTTAAGTTTCAGTTTTGTATTAGTAAACAGATACGTTTATATATTTATGTATGCATATAACAGTGAGGTCATGAGCAAGTATCTATCCCGTTAAACTATTCTTAGGGGATCATGTTTCAATATTAATCTCAGCTTCAGTATCTCCTTATTTGAGTTTCAGATTGATCAGACAGTATGTTTATATATATATATACATGCAGTATATCAATGTGCAGTGAGTTTTGATAAGTTATGCATGGTTCTCTCGCAAGCGTTTCCTTTCCCAGTATGATTGTTGATTCATCTTGATGTTATTCTATATCAATTGGGATTTTTCTCCCAATATTTCTTTTGGAATGGTGTAGTAATATTAAGTCTTGATTCAAGATATAGTCTCTGTTATCATAATCTTTGTTTCATACGAGATTCAGACATTCGAATAAGCCTTTTTGTCATTTGAATGAGTTTTGTGGTATTCGAATGAGTTCTAGGTGTTATCCGAATGAGTTCTCAGTGTTATCGTATCATTCAAATGTGTTCTTGAGGTTTTGAGTGTAACACCCCGCCTTCCAGGGCATTCATATATGCTAGGATTTTTTTTTTTACATCAAACATAAACCGGAAATAAATCCTCAACATAACTTTTATTTAATAACAGTCCCAAATAAAGTAAGGGAATGATATGCTTTAAACATGGCGGAAGCAAGATCAAAACCTGTGAGAAACCTCGAAAACATGACATATGTGGGTACATACATATTGTTCACCCAACATAACATTATAGACGATATTAAAATCTAAACAATACATCCGAATAAAATAGATAGTCCTGGTCCCACATGGGTCCCACAAAATTTCTACCACGATCATGCCTCGATCACTTCCTTGCCCTTCCGGCTAATTGGCTCGCCTGGAACGTGGAATATTCCAGGGACATAATCCAATATCAGAAGATGAAATCTTCTAAGTGAGGGTTGGACATATATGAATGAATGATGCATGATGCATGGACAATTATAAACATATACCCGCAATGTAATTTCCCAAGCCCACCAGCCCGGCACGGAACCCTAAGCAGAATCCCGAACCTCTTGCAGGATAAGCCTAACGTTGTTCCATTAATTGCCCTAGCGGAATTTCGGCTACACTCTTAGGGTAACATCCCAACCCCATGCACGAATTTCAATATGACAAAAATATCGTGTCGTGTATATATCACGTTTTCCCATGCAATAGTATATGAACGAAAATGATCATAACATGTGAAAATATTATACATAGCAAGGAAATCATATCATATATGAGTTATAGGGATAAAACCACTCACCTTTCACAGAAATTGGGATGCCTCAAAAAATGTGCAAATTGCCTCAATTTGCGTGCCAATTTTGAAATTTGCACCAAATGGTTCACCTCAAGTCCAAAAGCACCCTAGGAAAGATGTTTATTAAAAAAAAATCAATAAACATTATTTTTCTTCTATTTTCTTGCCTTTTTCTCCATTTTTCTTCAATTTTTCCTTACTAATTTCTAAAATAAATACCCACACCCATTTTTCTCCAAATATTTTTACATCGAAAATCATCAAATAAATTTCTAAACATTTAAAAAAAAATCAGAAAATAATAAGGTCACACGCGCCTGCACACGCAGGCGCGTGTTAGGGCGATTGAGACTAGCTCATGGGGCCCACGCGCCGGTCGTCTTCTCCAGCCACGGCCTTGCCGAAAAATGGGATTTTTGCACCACCAGAAAGCCTATGCCAAGTCGATCACGATGGCATAGGTTTCATCCCGAAAGGAGCATCGGAGACTGCCCAACCGACCACTTGAAGGCTCAGCTAGGCGGTCCGTTTCGTTTTCCGGCGAGGCTTCGAATAGCCTTCAAATCTCAACCAAAATGCTTTAAAATGCACAGAAATAATCCTTACCTTATGGGCAACAAAATCCCCTTATCCTTGCCTCTCAATTCGTTTGAAATAGCCTTCGATTTGAGCCTCCAACTTCTGAAAATTTCGGCCATCAAGAGCTCTATTTATAGGCGAATGTCGAGCTTTGAAATGGCTTTGGATGGCTTACCCACTGCCTTAGGCGTCTTTACCACCCCCAGATCGACCTAAAGGTACTAATATTCGCCTGCAAAATCGAGTTGCAAGTCTCCCATTTTTGGCCAGCTTTCTTAGCCGATTTTCTCAAAATTTCGGCCACTTCGGTGGTCGTTATCGGCTCATGATGGTTCCTACGAGATCCCCGACCATCCCTCGTGCTAGCCCATTGCTTGAAATGGCCGGCCAGAGCTGGTGCACCACTGTTAAAAGCCATGGCTATGGAGTTTTTGAAATTGCAGTTTTGCCCCCCTCAGATTCGATTTTTCCATTTTGGCCCCTTTCCTCACAACCCCTACACTTTCCTCAATTTCCATCGAGCCCCTTAAGTTCCAATCTTTCAATTTCCTCTTTGCCACTTTTGCAAAAAATGACATTTTGACCCCTCTCGGGAAACTTTGGAAAATTACACTTAGGCTTGTTTCTCCATTTAGGCTTTAAACCTACTCGTTTCTTCCTGAAACCTCTAAAGGGTTGCTCTACTCGACAAACCGAAGCTTCCCATAGCTCCCGTTATCATTTCGGGAGTCTCCTATGAGAATTCGATTTTTTAGTTTAAATGGTGGCTGTATTTTTGTTGTACCAAAAATCGTTCTTGATTGCATTTCTTTCGGTCCTAAAAATCGTGCCTTGAGATGCTCGTTAGAGATATTTCTATTTCCTTAGACATTTAAGCTTTAGGGTACTCCCTTCGGTCAATTCGGTAAATTTTTTAGGCTTTTCAGATACCTAATTTTCCCGAATCTCTATTTTTCCTCTAAAATAATGACCCAAAGTTCTTGGGTATTACATTCTCTCCCCCTTAAAGAAATTTCGTCCTCGAAATTTTTGTATTCTTACCTTCTAAGACATCAATATTAGGCTTACAACTCATAAAAGCAACAACTTTTATCTCTTAGTCGAGCATTATCATTGATCATTTCGTAAACCCATCAATTGTATTACTTACACAAATAATGTCTATCGGGTGTATTGGGTTTTTGTACAGAATATCCCGCTGTAGCTTTCTACCGTCGGCCACATACATAAAAAATATTTGATAGCGTCACCAATGTAAATGTACTATTCATAAACATCCATTTATTTCAAAACATCTTTGATAACATTACATAGAAAATCTCAAAATTTACTACTTTCATCCTACTTTCTCGAACAACAGGGGATATTTTTCCCTAATCGTGTCCTCGAGCTCCCACGTAGCTTCTTCGTCAGTATGATTTCTCCACTGAATCTTTACCAGTGGGATGACTTTATTCCTCAAGGCTTGGTCGCGCCGATCTAGGATTCGCTCGGGCGACTTTGGATAAGTTAGATCATCTCTTAGCTCGATTACTTCCACTCGAATTTCCTGGGTTGGATCTTGTATATGCCTTCGAAGCTGAGACACATGGAAGACATCATGGATGTTGGACATGCTAATAGGAAGTTCTAGGCAATAAGCCAACGGCCCAACTCATCCTTTGATTGGATACGATCCAATAAATCAGGGTCTTAGCTTACCTTTCTTTTTTCCCCGCGTCGCCAAATGCTGAGGCGATACCTTCAAGTACACATGATCTCCTACCTCGATTTCCAAATCTCGCCTTCTTTTGTCTGCATAGGACTTTTGACGACTTTGTGCGGTTTGGATTCTCCCTTGGATCTGCTGAATCTTTTCTGTAGTTTGCTGGACCAACTCAGGTCCCAATATTTGTCTCTCTCCTACTTTGGTCCAACAGATAGGCGATCGACATTTTCTTCCATATAGAGCCTCATAGGGTGCCATTCCTATACTACAATGGTAACTATTATTATCAACGAACTCTACTAAAGGTAGATGCTCTTCCCAATTAACCTTAAAATCTAAGGCACATGACCTTAGCATATCTTCTAATGTTTGAATGGTCCTTTCAGACTGTCCATCGGTCTGCGGGTGATAAGCCGTACTAAGGTTCAATTGCATCCCCATGCACTCTTGCAAGCTTCCCCAAAATCTTGAGGTAAACCTCGGATCCCGATCGGAGACTATACTTACCGGCATGCCATGAAGTCTAATTATCTCTCCAACATACTGCTCTGCAAATTTTCGTACTGGCCTATCCATCCATGTAGGCAAGAAGTGTGCTGACTTTGTTAGCCTATCTACGATGACCCAAATCGCATCGTTGCCTTTCTGACTCCTGGGAAACCCCGTCACGAAATCCATTGTGATGTGCTCCCACTTCCACTCTAGGATGTTCAATGGCTTCATGAGCCCTGCTGGTCTCTAGTGCTCTATCTTCACTATTTGGCACGTATCGCATTGCGCCACTTTTCTTGCCACACTTGTTTTCATTCCCGGCCACCAATAGTGTAACACCCCGCCTCGCCGGACGTGTCACTATAAGGGTATTTCCGGGAATCCTTTTTTTTAAAAAAAATAACATCATCACGCGCGGTGCTTCATGAACAACCTTCACATGCAAACACAAGATCCCGAAAACCCCAGTCTTGCCCGTTTAACTTAACAAGATCAATAATCTTAACAACTAAACGAGAGATATCATAATGCAGCGGATACATTAACATCAAACACCGTGATTCTTACATAGCATTTCCATAACGAAATACGTAATACAGATAACCAAATGATAACAATGTTATCATACAACTACTTATACACACACTAGAATACATACCAAAACCCCCAAAGTTTACAATGACTATCAATCTAAGCACCGTTGACCTTCAACCGACCATGTCCTTGCCCTTGCAGCAGTCCCTGACTGGAACATTGAATGTTCCAGGGGCATAACCTAGGTTAGATGACAAAACATCTAAGTGACGGCATGAAACAGTTTACATAATGCATGAACAAACATACGAGCATGGCATATACAGACAAAACGACAAATGCAAACACGTCTATCTTGAGAAATCTCCCTGACATACTCAACCTCCCGTGGAAACACCTTCCACACACCGTTGGGGGTTAACCTTGCCGCGACATACTTAATCTCTCGAGTGCCCTACCGTGTCACTCGTTTACTAGGATTAACCTTGTCCCATTCTCAAGAAAACCCCATCCCATCCCATACGGACCCAATAATGACATGAAAATCAATACCCCGATGATATGAAAATCACACACCATGCACCAACTCTTTTGCAAATAAAAACAGTTGATGCAATATACCACATGATCAATATGCAAACGATGTCATATATACATGAATAAAATGCATAAGTATAGCATCTCGAGTTCTTGTCTTGAGTGCCCTACCGTGTCACTCGTTCACCTGAACTCACTACACTCACACCAAGACATATCCAAAACAAATGTAAAACTAGAGTCAAACCACTCACCTTATGCGAAAAGTCAATTTTTGCCTCGATCCTCGTGCACGACCTCGATTTGCATGCCAAATCACAAACACTTGAATTTGCAGTCAACCTCGAGCCATAATACTTTCCTAAGCACCATATTTAATTAAGAAAGTATTAAAATCTATTTTCCTCAATTTTTCCATAATTTTCTCTATTTTCTCCAAATTTCCACCTTGATAATTCCAAAATAATTATTTTCTCAAACATTTTCCAAAATGTTTAAACATGATAAATCCTAAAATAAATCAAAAAAAAATTATGGAAAAGGAAATACCAAAAATGCCCCTATCACGGGCCCTCACGTGCCTGGCGCCTGGGTGCGTGTGGAAGCTGGCGCGTGGCTGCACACGCCATTGTCTTCTTCGTTGAACCAGCTGCCAGCGATTGCTTCGATGACCAAAATGACGACACCCCCTTGAAGCCCACGCTTAATCGATCCTATTGGCACCAGTTTGAGGCCGAAAGGCCACCGAAAAATGGCCAAAAATAGCAGTTGCAGGCGGCGGCAGGCGGTCCGCCACCCGTTCTCGACTGAGCTTAAAATGGCCACCAATCTTGCTCCAAATGCTCCAGAATCACTCTACTTGATGCAAGGATCGAAAGCCCCTTATCAACTCTCATCGATTCTTCCTCAAACCCCTTCGATTGAAGCTCCAGTTTTTGCAAAAACCCTCGGCCACCTTGCTTCTATTTATACTCGATTTTCGGCCATTTCTCAGCCAATCACCGGCCGAGCTTGGCCTCCAAGCAAGCCCAAGACGAATAGCACCTTCCCCAGGTTCGCCTTGGCCGTCCCATCACCGGATTTGGCCTCCACGTGCGACGATTTGCGGCGGCCGAATTTCCTACGCGTTCACACTGCTTCATTTTTGCTTTATTGCACTTTTCACCCCCTAATTTCTTCAACTCTCATTTTGGCCTTTTTCATTATACCCCTTATCTATCCAACTATACCACCAAGGCCTACAAGATTTGTACTTCTCATTTGAACCTTGAAACTCCTGAAAAACTACCGTTTTGACCTCCCTCGGGCAAATTTAGAAAATTGCACTTAGGCCCGACTGGTTAACTTGACCTTAAATCCATTTGTTTCAACCCAAAATCGCTTAAGGGTTGTTCTACACATTAAATACTAGTCCTTGACCTGCTCCGTTGACCTTCTGAACGTCTCCTATGTCGATTCGATTTTCTCAGACAGGTCAACAGCTGTACCAAAAACTGTTCCCGATCTAATTTCTTTCATCACTAAAAATCATAATTCAATTCACTCATCGATACTATACCATTTTCCTTAACGTCTAGGGTCCGGGGTACTCCCTCCGATTAATTCGGTCATCTAAAGTTGCGTTAGTGTGTCCTATAGCCTTATTCTTTCGATAATTCCAGTTATACCTTTCATTAAATACCATATACACTCTTAATAATTTCCCGGGTATTACAAATAGACCTCTCGGAGATCTCTATACATTTTTGTGGCCCCCGGGTGTATTGTATAACGAGTTCTGTGGGCTTCATTCAGGACTCTTTGTCTCAAATCTTTTAAATTTGGCACGTAAATCCTTCCCCGAAACCTCAGTATGCCATTATGCATTTCAAAATCAGATTTCTTAGGCTAGCCATGCTCGTCCACCCATAGATGTATCCGTTTATCATCCACATATGCCTCCCGTATTTCGTTCACCAAATCTAGCTGAACTACCATGCCAGTGATAAGGACAGATGATTCCTTTAGCACTACACTCACCGTCAGATGGCTAAAAGCCTCCAACATTTGCCACTCACAGGCCATCATTTCGGCTATAGAGATGGGCACATTCCTACTCAGTGCATTAGCCACCACATTGGCATGCCCTGGGTGATATCGTATGGTGCAGTCATAGTCCTTTAGAAATTCCATCCACCGTCGCTGCCTAAGGTTCAGCTCTTTTTGCGAGAACACGTACTTCAGGCTCTTGTGGTCTGTGAACACCTCAAAGGTTTCACCATACAAGTAATGTCTCCATAGCTTCAGAGCATATATTACGGCCGCTAATTCCAGATCATGTGTCGGGTAGTTTTCTTCGTGCCTCTTAAACTGTCGCGACCCATATGCGATCACTTGGTCGTGTTGCATTAATACGCAACCTAGACCTATCTTAGAGGCATCCGTATACACAACGAATCCCCTGTGCCCATCTGGCATTGCTAAAATAGGTGCTGAGGTTAATCTGTTTTTGAGCTCTTGAAAACTTTCCTCACACTTGGCAGTCCATTCGAACTTAACATCTTTCGAATGAGCTTTGTCATTGACGAGGCTATTTTTGAAAATCCCTTCACGAATCTTCGATAGTAGCCTGCCAATCCTAAAAAGCTTCTCACCTTTGTCACATTCGTTGGCTGCGTCCACCCCTAAACTGCCTCAATTTTTGCTGGATCTACCGAGATTCCCTCGGCAGAGATTACGTGTCCAAGAAACGCGACTTGGGGTAGCCAGAACTCGACTTTGAGAACTTGGCGTACAACTGGTGTTTCCTGAGAGTTCCTAGCACCACCCTCAAGTGCTCTTCATGATCATTTTCATTTGAGGAATATATTAATATATCATCTATGAACATGATCACAAACTGATCTAGATAAGGTCTGAACACTCTATTCATGAGATTCATAAATGCCGCTGGAGCATTTGTTAACCCAAATGGCATCACGAAATACTCAAAATGGCCGTACCTTGACCAAAAAGCCGTTTTCAGAATATCTTCAGGCTTAATCCTTAATTTGTAGTATCCCAACCTTAAGTCAATCTTTGAAAATATCTTTGCTCCTTGCAACTGATCGAACAGCTCATCGATTCTCGGAAGTGGATACTTATTCTTCATCGTAGCTTTATTCAACTGACGGTAGTCAATACACATCCTCAAGCTTCCATCATTCTTCTTTACAAATAGCACTGGCGCGCCCCACGACGATGTGCTCGGCCTAATGAATCCCTTATCGATCAATTCCTGTAACTGGCTCCGTAATTCCCTCATTTCTACCGGGGCCATTCGATATGGAGGAATAGATATCAGTTTAGTTCCTGGTACTAGCTCGACTGAGAAATCGATCTCTCGAGGTGGCGGTAGTTGGCTGCACTCCTCACCCTACAATTTAGATAGCCTTAATCAGTTTGGATGTTCAGTGTTGAAATGGTGAGGAGGTTTAAACTCACCAGTGTGTGAGTGTAGTTGTAGCACAAATATAAATTCCAGACAAGTCCGGGTCGATTCACTGGGAGGTTTATTTAACAAAAGAATTGTTCATTCGGGTTGATTTATCCAAAGAGAGCTAAGTTTTCTTGATTGTGAAAAGGTTTTTTTTTGGAATATTAAAAAGGTCTTGGGTTGAGGAGAGTTCAGAACCAATGCCTAATAAATCTCTTATAACAATTTAAACAGCAACATTAATCTGAAATAAATAGAGGATCGTTTGGTAGTTATAATTCAAGATACGAATGATTCTCAGCTAAGCAACCCTCATACATGATATGAGGGTTCTAGGTTAAGATGTCACTGTAAATTGTATTATACTATAGACTATGATTTGATCATCTAAGCTTGGGTATATCTCATCTCCAATTCTAGCGACTCTCATACATGGCATGAGAGTTCTAAGTTAGGATGATGACCCAATCCAAACTCACAAAACCATTTACACACTCAACTCGAGTTTAACTTAGATAAATCTTGCATTCATCGAGGTTTGGCTTATCTTGAGATTCAAGAACATTGGACACTGTCCTCGCCTTAACCTAAGATTAGATTTAGCTACTCATTTCCATTTAAAAGTTAATTATCAAGAATTTAAATGATGTAATTTAAATAACAGAATTTAAATGATAAGAATTAAATGGCAGAAACTAACCGGCCATTTAAGCGGTGGATAATTAAAAGACAAGAATTAAAATTGTAGAAATTTAAAGGCAGAAATTAACCGGCCATTTAGGCGGTGGATAATAAAGTAACAATAAATGAGATAAGAATTTAAAAGAAGAAAGAAAGGAAGTAAGAGAAAACAAGAGAGAGAATAAGAGCAATTTTCTAAGAGAAACTCTAAGAACAAAACTAAACTTTGATTCAAGTAATAACAATTTTTTTCACAAATGCACCCAAGTAAGCTATTTATAGCCCACAAGATGCAATACAAATCACACAATTATTCAACTAAACATAATTATATCTAATAGGCACTCACAAAACATTCACCTAACTAATGGAAGAAAATTAGATAAAAGACAAAAAATACCGAAGACTTTAGGTGGTGGACTACTCATAAGAATACAAAAGACTTTAGGTGGTAAATCACTTATAAGAAAAAATACAAAACAAAGAAAAGTCTTCTACAAATTGGGCTTTGTTGGGCCTTTGATTGGTCTTGGGCTTTTGGTTGGTCTTGGGCCTTTGGTTGGATTCCATTTGATAGTTGGGTCAAGTGCACTTGAAACATCCTCTAGACTCCATAATTGGCCTTTGAATTTGAGCAATAAAAAATGGGTAATCCAATGTCTTCGATTATGCCCCTAATTAATTGTAGAAGCCAACTTCCTTGCTTCATCCTGAAATAATATGTAATATGAATAATTATTTACTTTAAGCATAAATATAAAGCCAAAATAGGGATATAATTCATTAGGATATGGGAAATATTGACCCTTATCAGTAGTCCTGGTAGATCTTCTGGAAATACATCTTCATACTCTCGTACTATCAGCACCTCCTTGAGTTTTGGTACCTCTTTCTCCTCCAAACGAGCATAGGCTATACATCCATGAGATCCCTGGCTTATCAACTTTTCTGCCTTCCTGGTCGAAATCATTTTTCCATTCCTAGGGTCACCCTGTCCCCGAAATTTGACCCATTCTCCTTCGGGTTTCTTTATGGTCATTACCTTTCTTTGATAATCTATGCTGGCATCGTATTTGGACAAGAAATCCATTCCTAAGATTATGTTGAAGTCATACACTTCTAGCAAAATTAGATCAACTTGAAATCGAGCATCACTTAAACTAATTTCGCATTCTTCAATCACTTTTGAGGACCTTGTACTTTTACCCAAGGGTGTCGAAATTATTATCGGAGACTCCATAAGTTTAGTCTCTACCCCTAAACTTGTAGCCAAAGCATATGACATAAATGAATGTGTTGACTTAGGGTCTATCAATGCATGAACAAGGGTATCCGATATGAAGAGTGTACCTTGCACGACTGCCGAATTTGTCCCCATATCTTCCTTGGTGAGGTTGTAGACACGTCCCTGATGAGTCCCATGAGCCTCTCCTACCTTTTTAGTTGGCCTATCTGCTTGTCCGAGTTTTGGCTTCTTCGAGCAGTTACTTGAATAGTGCCCTGGCTGATTGCACTGGAAACACACTACCTTCGACAAGTTTTTAACTGGAGGTGTTTCCTTTCTCTTATGGCAATTCCTACTTATGTGCCCTTGCTTTCCACAGGAATAGCAGATAGACGTTCCTGCTAAGCATTTCCTCCCTAGATGGCTCTTTCTGCACTTGGAGCATTGCTTGCTGCCTTGGGGATTTTTATTTCCCGATTTCTGCTCCGAGTCCCCTTTTGTTTCCCCAGACCTAATCTGCTTCACTTGCAGAAGGTTCCTCTTCGTCATCAAGGCTTTACTTAAAGCTTTCTATAGGATTCGATCGACCATGTGCTCAAGGCCTGCAGCAAATCCACCTGAAGTCTTGACATAAACTTCTGTGCTTTCTGCCACTAATCGGTATCATACATTGGCACGTACTTAATGAGCTAATTGAATTTGGTGTCGTATTGAGCCACCGACATTTCTCTAGTTTGCTTCAGGTTCGCAAACTCCCAGCTCTTCTCCTGCCTCCAGCTAAGCGGGAAGTACTTATCATTGAAGGCCTTCTTGAATGCCTCCCAAACTGATACTGGGGTCTCATCAGTTTCAGACCCTTGCCTCGAGCGGGATCTCTGCAACGCTCGCTCTGTAGTCTGCCACCACTTCCCAACTTCTTCCTCAAACATGAAAGTGACACAATTTACTTTGTCCTCGTCATTGAATTGGAGATGTCGAAGCAACTTCTCTGACTGCTCTAACAAGTACTCGGCCATGCTGGGGTCATCATGAGGCTTCCCCTTAAACGTTGGTGGCCACTGCCGTCGGTACTGTTCCAGCACATTTTCAGTGTGCCTAGGTGGCCCTTCTCTGGTTGCGTGGGTCAAAAGATTCTCTATAACCCTCTCGATGCGATCCAGGCTGAAAGTAAACAATGATCGCTACGGGGCAAACAGCGTAGTTCAAAAATTTTGAACTTACCCCGATCCCGGCGATTGGATCAATGTCGAAATCAAATCATTTACATACAAATAAATAAATCTAACCTTTAGATTATCGATTCGTTCGCGGATTCGAGCTGTCCAAGCGTCTGGCCTCTAACTCGTGATACGCGGCACGCGTCCGTTGGCAAGGAGAGCGGAATAGGAGTGCTAGCTCATTCTCCTTTGCGCGGCTTGTGTATGGACGGTAAAAGAATGCCCACGTTTCAAATCGATGCGAAAAGAAACGAGAAGAGTGAACGGCAATACGTTTTTCAACTCTTGAAAAACGACACCAAAAATCACCTTATTTGGGCAACCCATAAAAATGTATTTATAAGGAGCTCTAGGGTTTCTTAAACCCTAATGGACATGGGGTGGCCCATTTAATTTAGTCCAATTAGGAACTTAATTAAATGGGTTTATTCTAGTCCAACTAGGAATATAATTAAATGGCCCAATCCTTTTATAAGTTTAAATAAAATATTTTGTCCCAAATCTAATTTAAGCCCAAACATAATATTTAATATTTGGTCCAAATCTAATTTGGTCCAAATATAATATTTAATATTTAATATTTGGCCCAAATCTAATTTAGTCCAAATATAATATTTATTTTAATATTTGGCCCAAATCCAATTTAGTCCAAATATTAACTTAAGCCCAAATATATTTTATTTCCTATTTGCCACTCCAACAAATAGAAAATTATTAAATTAGAAACTCCTTCCTAATTTAATCAATTGCCATTTTAGGAAACTCTTTCCATTATGACGACTCCTCGTCATATCGACGTCATTACGTCTATTTGTTCTTTTTCCGTGAGAACCTACGACGGCACAACTTCTTGCCGAAGTATCCCACTTAACCATACGTCCACTCTCCTGGTTTAAGCCAGGGACCGTGCCTATTGCGTATGACTCATTAGGCTTTCGAATATGTTGGCAATGTGTCGGTACAAACACATAAGATAAGATTGGCCTCTAACAAGGCATCATGCCTACCCAATTATTCAGAAGGATTCATAATCCGCAAATAACCTTTCACGAGCATGGTTACCGTGTAATTCGATCCTCTCGTCAATGTATCTTATGTGATCTTAAGTATGGCGATGTGTTGCTTGATAACGATCACATTTGTTTTCTTCGGTCTTTTGGATATCTTCACTTAATTAGAAAGTAAATTAATAACTCCTTATTGATCTCTTTAACCATGGCCATGGATTTAAAGTGAATATCCACCGAAGGCGCCTTAAATACATCATCCTTTATCAAGGGATAGACGAGTCCCATCTTGGTTATGCACCCATCTCCATAAGCCTCACGATATGCCCAACGATCGCCCACGTGCAACCTTTATCTAGGCCCATTGAAACGATGTCAAAGCATATCGGTCTTCTTATGAGATAACCGTGACAACCTCAGGTCCAAGGATTAGTTACACCCATCTCGTATGAGAATTCCATCAACATATAACCAAAATGGATTCTCATGGTGAGTCATGTCCAGTGACACGTTCTCCAACATTGGTCACCTATGTACTTGTCTAGATATCCCCATGCCTATGGGTGTGAGACCCCCATTACTATCACATAGCAAAAGCATAGCACATACAAGTCTTACCGCAAATGTCAATGTCCATTCTTGACATTGCTACGATTTGGGACGTTTAATGATGTCTAGAAACTGTGATGCATCATCTCATATCTTTATAAATTAATCACAGTATACATCATATGGACTTCATTTGGTTATTACAATAATAACAAGAAACTAATAGAATGACTTCTTGTGAATTTGAACAACTCCTTATTCAAATAATAACATGATTATAATTGTCAATGTACAACATGCCCAATCTGATTGGGTCTAGAGCACCTACACTAACAATCTCCCACTTGCACTAGAGTCAATCATTCATGTATCTTATACTTGATGATCAAACATGAATTTCATGTTTCTCCTAGGACAGAGATTTAGTCGAGGGATTTACGACGTTGTCATTCGTCGATACTTTCTCTACATATGTCACCTCAGCTGATAATCTCCATTATCATATGGTGATGCCGCAATACAAGTTTGGTCCGTTGATGAGACCGTGGTTCCTTCGCTTACGCGATGGCTCCATTGTTGTCCCAATAACTGCTATTAGATCAGCAATGTTGGACGCCACTTTAAGTTCATTTATGAACTTACGGATCCATACAACCTCCTTAGCTGCTTCGAAGGTTGTTATGTATTCGACTTCAGTTGTTGAATCTGCCATTATCTCTTGTTGGAACTCTTCCAACTCATGGCCCAGCCATATAGGTAGAATATGAATTTCGACTGTACATGATTTAAAATCATCATGGTCGAATTGGAAACTAGCATCCATGAACCCATTCATTGTATGCTCTCATTCTCCATATGACAAAAACATCTCTTTAGTGTTTCACAAGTACTTAAGAATGTTTTTCACAGCAATCCAATGTTTCTCACCTGGATCAGCTTGATATCTACTACATATGCTCAAAGTATATGCAATATTGATATCAGGCCTTGTACATAACATGGCATACATGATCGAGCTAATAGCCAAGGCATATGGTGCTCGACTCATCCTATCTCTCTCATCTTGTGTCTTCGAACACATAGCCTTGGAGAGATGTATTCCATGTGACATGGGAAGACTTCTCCTCCTAGAATCTTCCATGCTAAACCTCTTTAGCACCCTGTCAATGTACGCGCTATGGGAGAGTGCTAGCAACCTCCTGGATTTATCTCTATAGATCCTTATTCCTAGAATATAGGCTGCTTCTCCCAAATTCTTCATGGAGAAAATATTTTGAAAGCCATATTTTAACTAATTGCATCATGGGAACACCATTTCCTATGAGCAATATATTATCCACATATAGGACTAAAAGGATCACCACGCTCCCACTAACCTTCTTATAAACACAAGGATCAACTTCCCTTTTGTGAAAAATCAAACTTTTTGATCTTTTCATCAAAACATTGATTCTAACTTCAGGATGCTTACCTTAGTCCATAAATGAACCTTTGCAAATTGCAAATCTTATTTACATGTTTATGAGTAACAAAACCGTCAGACTGTGTCTTATACACATTCTCAACCAGGTTTCCTTTCAGGAAAGCTGTTTTGTCATCCATCTGCCATAACCCAGAGTCAATGTCAGACATTGCCTCATCATAGGTAGTAGGCTCATCGTTCTCAGCTAGAAGCACATCTCCATGTGCCGAGATGAGAAATCCATATCTCTCTTGCTCGCGACGAACCCTCGTCGACCTACGAGGTTCTTGTATAGAAGGTTTGGGAGTTGACACAACTTCTTGTGTCTGATCTTTCTCGGATTCCTGGAGGGGAGTATTTGTTTGTGGTTCGCCTCGAATCTTATTCGAGCTTAACATTCCTCCCACTAGCCACAGCATCTAAGAATTCCTTCTCAAGGAATACCACATGCTTGGCAACAAAATACCTTTTGTTCACATGGGTGGTAAAAGTAATATCTATTTGGATATCCCACAAACAGATATCTCATCGATTTGGGTTGTAGCTTATTACTGTCAACACGTTTAACATAAATTTAATAACCCCAAATCTTAAGGAAAGATAAATTTAGCTTCTTTCCTTTCCATATCTTATATGGAGTCTGAGTAACCGATTTACTTGGAACCCTATTCAAAACAAAGATCGCGGTGAGGAGTGCGTATCCCCAAAATGAAATAGGGAGTTCAGTGCGACTCATCATGGACCAGACCATGTCCAACAAGGTCCTATACCTCCTTTAGACACACCATTCTTCTCTGATGTTCCAGGTGGAGTCCATTGTGAGAGAATCACATTCTGCTTCAAATGATCTAGAAACTCACTGTTCAAGTATTCACCACCTCGATCTGATCGAAGTACTTTGATACTTTTCTCAGTTTGTTTCTCTACTTCAAATCTGAATTCTTTGAACTTTTCAAAAGCCTCAGATTTGTGTCCTATAAGATACACATAACCAAAACATGATGTTACCATCAGTAAAGGTTATGAAGTAGACATATCCACCTCTAGCTTGGGTGGACGTGGGTCTACACACATCAATGTGCACAAACCCTAGCACTTATGTAGCCTCCCTTTACTTTTAAAAAGAGACTTGGTCATCTTGCCAAGTAAAAAAGATTCGCAAGCACCATATGATTCATAATCAAATGTGCCAAGATATCCATCTCTATACAAATTGGATGTGCGAGTCTCATTTATATGGCTAAGGTGACAATGCCATAAATAAGTGCTATTTAAATCATCTGATTTAAGTTGCTTAGTATTTATGTTACTGATAGGAGTATCAACATCAAGGACATACAAACCATTACATATTGTTGCTTTACCATAAAACAACTCATTTTTATAAAACGAACAACTATTGTCCTTTAAATAAAAAAATAAATATCCATCCTTGTCAAACAAGAATTAAAAATTATATTCCTAGTCAAACTAGGATTATAGTAACAGTTATGTAACTCTAATACAAGCCCTATAGGCAATGTCAATAAATAGGTCCCTACAACTAATGGAACAACTCTTGATCCATTTCTCATATGCAGGTACACTTCTCCCATTATTAATTCCCTCATACTCCTAAGCCCATACACGAAAGTGTGAATATGAGCATTAGATCCAGTATCTAATACCCATGTGGACTGATCAGAAGTAGATCGATTAATTTCAATAACATAAATACCTGAAGTGCCCTGAGTAGAACTCTTCTTTCTCTACACCTCCCAGTTTATCATAGTGGAAATAGATCGCATCCTATTTACCCTTTTAGGTTTTGGTCTTCTGGACACTTCTAGATTGCGCTATGGAAGAACTCTTCTTCCTTTTAGCTTTCTTACTCTTGGGCTTACCCCTGTGCGCCTTGGGCCTTTCAACTAAGAGAACACTTTCCTTGGCCTATAATCAATTTTAGGCTTGGTCTCCCTAAGTATGGACAACCATTCTCCAAGAGTCTTTTCCATAGTCGTTAGGGAGGGACTGTAGCACCAAATGTAGGGTAAGTTTCGGCATCCATACCCAAGTTGAGCTCTAGCAACCTATTGATAAAACGTATCATCTCCATGACATGCTTCTCAATATATGATCCTTGAGCCTAGCCATAGGCATCATAACTCTTATGTTGCAACCTATGTTTCGGGGTCATGGCAGCCAAGAGGATATACCAAGCGATGATCATATCACCCTTGTGCATTGCCCATGCCTAATGTGCTACTATTTCCTTAACTGGTGGTTTCGTAAGAAGATAGCTCTCTATCGCATAAGGAATCTTATCATACGTGAGGACTATCCTCAAGATGATCTTCTAGTTATAGAAATTAGTCCCGTTGAAGGTATTATTGCCCTCGAGTATCGATCTTATCGACATGTTTCCAGACATTCTGGATCAACAACTGAATAGAGATATTATTATAATCATATTGAATTACGAAATCATAAATTGCAAGAAGTAACATTTTTTGATTACTCCCACTATTTTCTACGAGTTTGTCACCCTCAAGACATAACTCGAGAAATCCCGTTGGAAGATTTCCTAGCGGGCTAGGATCCCATCTCCCCTTGCACAACCTTGAGTGACTCAACAAATTGTGCTAGGATCGATTAGGTAGGTACTTGTTACCAATTGCATCTTCATGCAACTCCTAGATTCATTGGGTTGACAACTCCTTGCCAAGCACATCTTATGTGACTCCCAATCTTTGCCTCTATACTCAGTAAGGCCTTGAGTGACTCAACAAACCCCACCTTTCTAGTTAAGTCAGACCCATCATTCAGTGACATCTCATGGCCCATGAAGCATAGGAATCATAGGTGACACATGACCTTGAGTGACTCAACAAATCAAGTGCCAGCTAGAAACCTAATGCTTCATAATGATGGAAGGCAAGTTGGCTTAATATTAATGAGGGATTTATTATTTATTTACTTAGGTCTCATCACATGCAATTAATCAAATTAATAATGCATAATAAACGACTCAAACCGGTGTATGGTATGGATAACTACGGCTAGTCCCCTCGAGCCATAGAAAGGAAGCTAGTGGGTCAAACCTAGGTGAAGAATCACATCTTGCTTCATAAGCACATTCTTCAAGCCTTCATTGGTCTTCGAATCTTGTCTTCAATTTAGCTCCATCTCTTGCTCTTCATACAAACTACAACTATTGCTACTCTATTCTATTCTACATACATTACATAGAATCAGAAACCCCGAGTTACATTCGGGGGGAGTGAGATGAGAAGAGAATGTACATCAGAGTATAAGAGAGGCAGGACACGCAGACCTTATTTCAAAAACCAAATTTACAAGCATTCATTCCCAACATAAAATAAATGGTCGACTCGATCCATACCATACACCCATCCAATCAATCACATTGATTCATTTAAATTATGTTAATTAATTGTCGCATCTATTTCAAACTTAATGAAACGCTTTCAATAAATTGAAAATTTGTATAATTTTGGAAAAACAAACTTTTTTTAATTGTGTTAGGCTTGGGCTCCATCCATTAGTCTAACTAATAAGGCTCAACAGGACTTGGATCAACCAATACATGTCAAACATACACTAGCATCCCAATAATTAATAAATGACCCAATTAACAGCCTTGGCCCAATTTTAATCATGGCCCATAAGTGTCATACACTCATGGATCGGATAAAAATAATAAAAAATAGCCAAATAATTTGGTCGGACCCCACCTGAGGGTACGAAACGCACTGGGCCATCGAAGAGTTGGCCCAGGTGCTCCTCGGGGACCCCGGGGAAGGGTCAAACCCAAGCTCGAGGGAGCGGGAGGGGTCGGGAGGCGGCTGGGCAGCATGTCGAACATGCTGCCAGACCGTAAGGCCCATTGGGCGGGTAGGACGCGCCCCAGGAGCGCTAGGGCCACGCCAGGCGCAATGGCCGCGGCCAAGAGGGCCGCTGGGGGGCAAGCGCGGGCCGCGTGGGTCAGCCGCGGCCGCGCGCGAGTCGGGGGTAGCACCCGCAGGCCGCGGGCGGGTTGTCCGCGGGTTGCGCCCGCGCCCAGCCGCCCCACGCGCGCGCGCAGGCCCCGCTCAGCCAGGCCGTGCCCAGCGCGCGCAGGCCCCGCTCGGCCGCGTCTTTCGACGCCCCGGTGCATCCGTATGCACCCCGAACCCTGTTTCGCCATTTTTCTTGTCAAACACGATCTTTTGCCCTTCACCCAAAAACGTTTTGCAATCCAAAAATACAAACACAATAATTAATTAATTATTCCACAAATAACAACATAATCGAATCCGCACGTAAGTAATTGAAATATTTTGACAATGGCTCTGATACCACTGAAAGTAAACAATGATCGCTACGGGGCAAACAGCGTAGTTCAAAAATTTTAAGCTTACCCCGATCCCGGCGATTGGATCAACGTAGAAATCAAATCATTCACATACAAATAAATAAATCTAACCTTTAGATTATCGAGTCGTTCGCGGATTCGAGCTGTCCAAGCGTCTGGCCTCTAACTCGTGATACGCGGCACGCGTCCGTTGGCAAGGAGAGCGGAATAGGAGTGCTAGCTCATTCTCCTTTGCACGGCTTGTGTATGGATGGTAAAAGAACGCCCACGTTTCAAATTGATGCGAAAAGAAACGAGAAGAGCGAACGGCAATACGTTTTTCAACTCTTGAAAAACGACACCAAAAATCACCTTATTTGGGCAACCCATAAAAATGTATTTATAAGGAGCTCTAGGGTTTCTTAAACCCTAATGGACATGGGCTGACCCATTTAATTTAGTCCAATTAAGAACTTAATTAAATGGGTTTATTCTAATCCAACTAGGAATATAATTAAATGGCCTAATCCTTTTATAAGTTTAAATAAAATATTTTGGCCCAAATCTAATTTAAGCCCAAACATAATATTTAATATTTGGTCCAAATCTAATTTGATCCAAATATAATATTTAATATTTAATATTTGGCCCAAATCTAATTTAGTCCAAATATAATATTTATATTAATATTTGGCTCAAATCCAATTTAGTCCAAATATTAACTTAAGCCCAAGTATATTGTATTTCCTATTTGCCACTCCAACAAATAGAAAATTATTAAATTAGAAACTCCTTCCTAATTTAATCAATTGTCATTTTAGGAAACTCTTTCCATTATGACGACTCCTCGTCATATCGACGTCATTACGTCTATTTGTTCTTTTTCCGTGAGAACCTACGACGGCACAACTTCTTGCCGAAGTGTCCCACTTAACCATACGGCCACTCTCCTGGTTTAAGCCAGGGACCGTGCCTATTGCGTATGACTCATTAGAATTCCAAATATGTTGGCAATGTGTCGATACAAACACATAAGACAAGATTGGCCTCTAGTAAGGCATCATGCCTACCCAATTATTCAGAAGGATTCATAATCCGCAAATAACCTTTCACGAGCATGGTTACCGTGTAATTCGATCCTCTCGTCAATGTATCTTATGTGATCTTAAGTATGGCGATGTGTTGCTTGATAACGATCACATTTGTTTTCTTCGGTCTTCTGGATATCTTCACTTAATTAGAAAGTAAATCAATAACTCCTTATTGATCTCTTTCACCATGGCCATGGATTTAAAGTGAATATCCACCGAAGGCCCCTTAGATACATCATCCTCTATCAAGGGATAGACAAGTCCCATCTTGGTTATGCACCCATCTCCATAAGCCTCACGATATGCCCAACGATCGCCCACGTGCAGCCTTTATCTAGGCCCATTGAAACGATGTCAAAGCATATCGGTCTTCTTATGAGATGACCGTGACAACCTCAGGTCCAAGGATTAGTTACACCCATCTCTAATGAGAATTCCATCAACATATAACCAAAATGGATTCTCATGGCGAGTCATGTCCAGTGACACGTTCTCCAACATTGATCACCTATGTACTTGTCTAGATATCCTCATGCCTATGGGTGTGAGACCCTCATTGCTATCACATAGTAAAAGCATAGCACATACAAGTCTTACCGCAATTGTCAATGTCCATTCTTGACATTGCTACGACTTGGGACGTTTAATGATGTCTAGAAACTGTGATGCATCATCTCACATCTTTATAAATTAATCATAGTATACATCATATGGACTTCTATCTAGTTTCATTCGGTTATTACAATAATAACAAGAAACTAATAGAATGACTTCTTGTGAATTTGAACAACTCTTTATTCAAATAATAACATGATTACAATTGTCATTGTACAACATGCCCAATCTGATTGGGTCTAGAGCACCTACACTAACACAGGCGTCCTTTAGGAACTGATGATTCCATCTCTGGTTCTCCTGTTTTGATGCTACTACTATAGCGGCGACTCCCACTGCTTCTTACATCTTCTATTCCTCGACTGGCGCTGATAAGGGTCATATTCCTTTGCTGTCTTGTGATTACCATCTGAAAGACAAGACAAGGTCTCATTCCAGAAGAATTTCTTTAAAAAGGAAATTTTATTTCATAATATTGTATATAACATCGATTACGAGAAACATAAGGCATACACCCAAAATACTAGTAAGCGAGAACATAAGATCTTCCATGATTCTTTTCTATGGGTTGGCAGATTTCCAAACCCAAACATCATCTCCTATCGTGTCGTCCTCAGACTCGACCTTCGGTCCTTCGAGATCGTAGTGCACCGTTACTCCTTCTTCTTCATCGTCCGAGCTAAGGTAGTTGGCGCCCATCATATTGGCATTGGCTGCCACCATGTCTTCCCAATTTTCATCGGGGTCGGACATTTCTTTTTCCTCCAGTTCATCTCCCTCGTACATGTTGAGGGCATGGTCGCGGAACTGCTGGCAGTAGAAGAACAAGGATGCATAGTTGCCTTGGAGGTAAAGTCCTTTAGCTAGGTCTCTCCATACTCCTTCCATATGATTTATCAGAAAATTGACTTGGGTAGTCATTAGGCTTGGCTGCACGAAACTGCTCGGTGGCACATCTCTTAGAATTCCTTCGAGGAGGTCCAGGCGACCGAAGACATCCACCACAATTGGTTCATTATCTGCCCATCGGCTGATCCAGTGGGTCACCCAGAACTGCTCGAGATAATCATTTTCCATGCTGCCATTTAAAAATTAGTTAGCTTTTCCACTATTCACCGGGAACAGTAGCCATTTAGTGTTTTGTACATGAATAGTGCACCAGGTAAGTTCCCAGGTAAGAGAGGTGGGTCACAATGGACACACTTAAGTACCAAATCTTGCCTTAGCCAGAACTTTCCTAGACATGCACAATTCAGTACAACACACTTAAGTTCGCAGCCTTTAAGCTTCGATCATCAATCCCTTAATCTATAGATAAGGATTTCTTAATCTAAGTTTTCTAAACATCGAGTTCATAGATCCCTAAAGATCTATCCCGATTCTTCAAATAGAACTTTGTCTCTGATACCAACTGTAACACCCCGCCTTCCAGGGCATTCATATATGCTAGGATTTTTTTTTTTTACATCAAACATAAACCGGCAATAAATCCTCAACATAACTTTTATTTAATAACAGTCCCAAATAAAGTAAGGGAATGATATGCTTTAAACATGGCGGAAGCAAGATCAAAACATGTAAGAAACCTCGAAAACATGACATATGTGGGTACATACATATTGTTCACCCAACATAACATTACAAACGATATTAAAATCTAAACAATACATCTAAATAAAATAGATAGTCCTGGTCCCACATGGGTCCCACAAAATTTCTACCACGATCATGCCTCGATCAGTTCCTTGCCCTTCCGGCTACTTGGCTTGCCTGGAACGTGGAATATTCCAAGGACATAATCCAATATCAGAAGATGAAATCTTCTAAGTGAGGGTTAGACATATATGAATGAATGATGCATGATGCATGGACAGTTATAAACATATACCCGCAATGTTGTTAGAGTTATGCCCCTACAAGCCAATTATATTTACATGTAATTGATCATATTTTTCATTGTGACTCTTTAACTTCAATCAATTATTATTATAAGGCATTATGTTTTATTTGTCATTGATGGTTGTCTTTATTATTTCCATTCTTGACAAAGTCCATAGATCAAATAGGCTCATGGAATATAGTCATGCATAGAGATGACGATCATGAAACATATTCCTTATAAGCCTTAATCTTAAATGTTCCTAGTCATAGAGTCATTAGGATTGGACACTAATAACTCGGATAGACTAGCATATATGATGCATGCTCAATTAGGAGAATGTCTTGTTTCATAGACATTGGTGTGTGGACACTAGTGCATATATGTGGGTGCTTATTATAAGAATAAGTACACTGAACTGACCCGCTACAGAATTCCTAATGGTAATTGTTTATTGTCGAATTGAAATTGCTGTGTTGCAATAGTGCAGATTGGTCCTTAGACTTGAGACATCATGGTAGTCTTATATTTGACTAGTTACGCTTTGGTTCTTTTTTGGATTTCAATGGAGTCAAAAAGTGTTTTGATTTCACCTATCAAGTCATAAATCTGGAATGGATACATAGTTTTTGAATGATTAGGGTTTCGTCATAAAACCATACCTTAAATTCAATCAGGACATAGATTGATGAAAGGATTTTACTGCACGGTATTTGCAATTGAAAAGGTCCATGTTTTTTCATCGTTGGCTAGGTATTCATGGCATGTTGCTAGACGTTAACCATGATATGTAGAGTTTTAGAATTAATTTGATTAATTCTAAAACTATTAATTAAAGAGTTTAATTAAGAAGCCCATAAGATATGCTAATTAAGAAGCCCATAAGTTTAATTAAAGAGTTTAATTAATCTAATGAGTTGGGCCTTCATATAGCCCAATAGAGTTGGCCTACATCTAGCCCAATGGTGGACCTAAGGGGTTACACACTTAGGTCGAGCCTATTCCATAATTTAAAAGAGAGATACGACCCAATATGATTATGGGCCAGACCTAAATCGTTTAGGGTTTTTCAAAGGCATAATTAGGGTTTTTACTCTATAAATAGGCCACTTAAGAAGCTGAAAAAAAGAGAAAAAATTCGGATCTCTCTTGGAGGAGCCTAGGGTTTGCTAGCATTACTCGAGGCGTCATGGAAATGGTTGATCGTGTGGACCGACTTGGAGGAGTTTGCGCTTGCAACTCTACGGATCAAAGAAGGCAAAATCGAAGCGACATGGTTGGCTGGTTTCTAACAAATGTAACTTCCCAGGCCCACCAACCCGGCACGAAATCGTAGGCAGAATCTCGAACCTCTTGCAGGATAAGCCTAACGTTGTTCCATTAATTTTCCTAGGGGAATTTCAGCTACACTCTTATGGTAACATCCCAACCCCATGCATGAATTTCAATATGACAAAAATATTGTGTCGTGCATATATCACGTTTTCCCATGCAACAGTATATGAACGAAAATGATCATAACATGTGAAAATATTATGCATAGCAAGGAAATCATATCATATATGAGTTATAGGGATAAAACCACTCACCTTTCACAGAAATTGGGATGTCTCGAAAAACGTGCAAATTGCCTCGATTTGCGTGCCAATTTTGAAATTTACACCAAATGGTTCACCTCAAGTCCAAAATCACCCTAGGCAAGATGTTTATTAAAAAAAAATCAATAAACACTATTTTTCCTCTATTTTCTTGCCTTTTTCTCTATCTTTCTTCAATTTTTCCTTACTAATTTCTAAAATAAATACCCACACCCATTTTTCTCCAAATATTTTTACATGGAAAATCATCAAATAACTTTCTAAACATTTAAAAAAAAAATCAAAAAATAACAAGGTGACACGCGCCCGCGCGTGTTAGGGCAATTGAGACTGACGCGTCACGCGCCGGTCGTCTTCTCCAGCCACGGCCTTGTCGGAAAGTGGGATTTTTGCACCACCAGAAAGCCTATGCCAAGTCGATCACGATGGCATAGGTTTCATCCCGAAAGGAGCATCGGAGACTGCCTAACTGGCCACTTAAAGGCTCGGCCAGGCGGTCCGTTTCGTTTTCCGGCGAGGCTTCGAATAGCCTTCAAATCTCAACCAAAATGCTTTAAAATGCAAAGAAATGATCCTTACCTTATGGGAAACAAAAGCCCCTTATCCTTGCCTCTCAATTCGTTCGAAATAGCCTTCGATTTGAGCCTCCAACTTCTGAAAATTTTGGCCATCAAGAGCTCTATTTATAGGCGAATGTTGAGCTTCGAAATGGCCTTGGATGGCTTACGCACTTCCTTAGGCATCTTCACCACCACCAGATCGATCTAAAGGCACTAATATTCTCCTGCAAAAGCGAGTTGCAGGTCTCCCATTTTTTGCCAGCTTTCTTGGTCAATTTTCTTGAAATTCCGGCCACTCTGGTGGTCGTTTTCGGCTCATGATGGTTCCTACGAGATCCCTGACCATCCCTCGTGCTAGCCCATTGCCTGAAATGGTCAGCCAGAGCTGGTGCGTCACTGTCAGAAGCCACGGCTATGGAGTTTTTGAAATTGCAGTTTCTCCCCCCTTAGATTGGATTTTTCCATTTTGGCCCCCTTTCCTCACAACCCCTACACTTTCCTCAATTTCCATCGAGCCCTTTTGTAGTGACCCGTATCAGGGCTTAAAAGATTTTAAAAAATTATTTATTTTGAGACTTGGAGTTTTGGAGCTAAAGTAATTTTATCTATTTATTTATTCATTTATTTATTTTGACCAAGGAAATTATTTCATGTGAATTATGATTTAAAAGAGGGTATTATTAGTATTATTCAAAAATTATTATGAGAGAGGCAAATCAGGAAAATAATGAGGATAGGGCGCTGATTTAAAAAGGGTAATTTGGGTAAATCCAATTTGGGCTAGGTTTAAGGGGTTTAAGCTTATATATATACATGCTACAGTGCCCTAGAGAGTTGCGCCAAGTTGCATTCTAGGCAAGCTGGGAGGCAGAGAGAAGGGAGGAAAGGCATAGGCGCGTAGCATTGAGGTAACTCTTGGTTTCTATTCCTTCTTTTCATTACAGAGATCTCCAACCCATTAAGAATAAAGCACTGGTCACGCTGGTTTCATTTACATATAGGTTTGCATTATATATAACAGAGGAGAGTGCAGAGACTTGGGATTTCAATTCATAGCGTTAAGGCAAGTGCTTCTTCTTCTTGATTTTTGTTGGATATTCAAGTTTCAACCATAAGATAACCTTTCAAGCAAATTTTTAGTGATATTTCAGTTTCTATTCATTCATATGTATATATATATATACGCTCATATATAATGTATTACAGTGAGTTCCTTTTGGTGATCTATCTTTGATTTTCTAAGTTTAATTCCATTTCAATGGGAATTTGATCTTCCCATGCTCTCTTGCGGAATGGTTTAGCCTTAGGATGATTTGTTTGGGTTATATATATATATATATATAGTTAAGTTGCAGAGAGTATATATATATATATACGTATATCATGTTGTAGAGGATGGAGGGACCTTGAATTTGAGTTCTTAATTCAATTTGATCCTTTCTAGTTGAGATGTATCATGTTTCCAATGATTCTTCTTTGAATCAACTAGTTTAAGAGTTGATTTCTTAATTAAATTGCATAAGCTTTGTGAAGGCTCTCGTAGTATCAGATTATAAGCAGAAAATTTTACTGTAGCGATTTACTGTAGCGATTAATGTAGCAAATGCACTGTAGCGCCGAATCTGATTTTAACTAATTTATTTATTTATTTATTTTGTTTAATTATTCCTTCTTAATAAGTCTTTAAAAATTTGATTTAAAATTCTTATTAATGAAGCTTAATGAGTTTTAATGAACACTTATACCTCATAAATCATTCTTAAGCATGTTTTATACATCTAGCTTATCTTTAATGTCATAAGACTTGAGATGTATTATTTATCATTGATTTTTAATTAAAATAAATATTATTGTATCCATTACTCCATATTAATTCTTAAGAGATTTAATATTAGTTGCCTCAACATAATTTATCAAACATTCAAAGTTTTAATGTTCTAAAATCCTTAAGACTTGCAATTGGAGTTTAATAATGCTTTCCAAGTTCAATGAGTGCTAAGCTAATTGCCTTGGTTGAAGAGTAGTAATTAAATTGAGTTAAGAGTTAGAGGCTCAATATTCTTATAATCATTCCAAGGTACCAAGTCTCTAATACATTGAGAATTGAGACAAATGCATTGCACGAGATTATATGAGTTTATGTGCATTCATGATTGAGTGAGCATTGAGCATGAGATTACTTGGAGCATTTCATATTGTGTGCTAGCACGTACTTGATGCATCATGCATTGATAGGCGGCCTAGTCCGCAATGGGATCCCTTGAGCTTGTTTTTGAGATTATCAACTATCGGTAGTTAGGGGCACGTACGGCCCTAGCGAGTTATTTTATTTTTTCTCCCAGCTTATGGAGCAGGGGTTTCGACCCTAGTGTATTTATATGTGCTTATTGTTTATTGTTGCAGGTTCCAGCCACAGGTAGGTATGAGATTTGTTCCTCGGCCTTGTGCCATTAGATGTGTTGCAT
This sequence comes from Diospyros lotus, assembly GCF_014633365.1. Classification (NCBI taxonomy): domain Eukaryota; kingdom Viridiplantae; phylum Streptophyta; class Magnoliopsida; order Ericales; family Ebenaceae; genus Diospyros; species Diospyros lotus. The sequence continues at coordinate 14,435,563 of NC_068345.1, forward strand.
TGAGCTATGTGGGCCTTAGTGCCAATATTTGCATTCTTGCATGAGTTATATGTTTAATTAAACCTGCATGTCAATCAAGGAATTGAGTTTATTTCAATATGTCCCTCAATTGAGTATTTATATCATTCGGTCCACGACTAACCAACCTCTATATTGAGTAAGTTAGATATTCCTCATTTTGAGATGAGTTGGTCGAGTCAAGTTCGAGACTTTCCTTGATTCCGTATTATTGTTTCTCCATTGCTTATTACTTGTTGAGTCTTGCGAATCACCTTGTATTCCTCACCATTCCAGGTACTAGAGATAAAGCACCTGAGGTTGGTCCTAGCAGTAGCAGTGGGGGACGCTACTTTTTTTCTGTGTACGCGGAGCCTGCTCACACCGTGAGATTCTGGTGTTATGGTTTTTAGTTTGTAGTTGACTTTCTTTCCTTATGTTGAGGGATATGTTATCCAGTTGCCAATATTGGCCGAGATGTTATGTTGAGCTTATAGACTCAAGGAGACTTATGTTACTTCTTTATGTTATCTCTCTGTTATGATAGTTTGTTTCAAATTCTTCATTTTTATTATTTCTTTTAGTTTTAATTTCGTCAACGTAGCATCTTTTCCTTGGCTATAGGGGAGGGTGTTACACCCTTAAGTTCCAATCTTTCAATTTCCTCTTTGCCACTTTTGCAAAAAATGACATTTTCACCCCCTTCGAGCAACTTTGGAAAATTACACTTAGGCTCGTTTCTCCGTTTAGGCTTTAAACCTACTCGTTTATTCCTGAAACCTTTGAAGGGTTGCTCTACTCGACAAACCGAAGCTTCCCATAGCTTCCGTTATCATTTCGGGAGTCTCCTACAAGAATTCGATTTTTCAGTTTAAATGGCGGCTGCATTTTTGTTGTATCAAAAATCGTTCCTGATTGCATTTCTTTCGGTTGTAAAAATCGTGCCTCAAGATGCTTGTTAGAGGAATTTCTATTTCTTAGACATTTAAGCTTTAGGGTACTTCCTTTAGTCAATTTGGTAAATTTTTCAGGCTTTTCAGATACCTAATTTTCCTGAATCTCTATTTTTCCTCTAAAACAATGACCCAAAGTTCTTGGGTATTACATTGAGTGTGTCATTCGAATGAGTCCTTGAAAGATCCAAATAGCCTTTGCTTTGTTTCATCTAGCATTCGAATGAGATTCCCTATCATTCGAATGACCCGTGTGTATTCCATTCACTCATTCGAATGTGTTCCATTCTGCCCATTCCAAATGCTTTAGTTCCTTCAAATTCATTCGAATGAATTTTGGAGACATTTGAATGGTAGTAAGGTGCAAGTCACTCACACTAAATTTTTCATGCACTACATTCCTTTTGGCAACCAATAATGTAAGAACTCCAAAGTTAAGCGTGCTCAGGTGAGAGTAGTGATAGGTGGGTGACCCCACTGGGTGGTTTTCATGTAGCACCCTCAAAAATAAATAAATAAATAAATAAATAAATAATTATCAGTAAATTCTATAATTCAAAGGAAAAATACGAGTAATATGTGGATTCCAATAATAATAATAACAGCTTGTGCATTTTATACTTTTGTTATGACATGTTCAACATTATTTCGTGAAGTTATGTGCATACATCCTGGTATGAGCATTGAGCATGACTTTATATGGAGCATTACATATCGTGTGCTAGCATTTATATGAGTATTGCATTATGTGCGCCAAGCGGCTTGTCCGCGGGGATCCCATCAGTATTAGTTTCAGTTACAGCTCAATTGATGAGTTGCCCGCTTAGTGGCCACTAGGGGGATAGGGGCATATTGCTTACAGTATGTGCTTACAGTTTTTATGTTTGCAGGATTTAGACTAATCAAGTATGTATTATAATTATGTGAGCCTATGACCCAAAGTTGCATACCTGCATTTACTTTACAATTTATGTGCATTACATCTCATAAATGCAACCTTCCGGTGATTATTATATCTCTCAATGCAAGGACAGTTAGTATTTTAATAAGTATTGATATTTCTCGATTCAGCCTCAGCTATTCTTTCCATCTTATTACTTGTTGAGCTTTGTAGCTCACCTTGTACTCTTCACCATTCTAGGTCCTAGCGAGGGAGTACCAGATGTGGATCCTAGTAGCAATGGTCAATAGTGTGTGTATGTGGAGCCGCTCAAGATTAAATATGTCTAGGAGTTTGTTACTTTATAGTATTTATCAATTTAGTATTAGTTTATATTTCAGTTGAGGGTTTTCCCCTTAGATAGAGTTTATGGTTTTTAGATATTTGACTCAGAGTTTTTATTTCAATTGATTGAGATATTCATTTATGGTATTAGATTTCAGTTTATCAGTTAGTTTTATTTTATTTTCCCATAGCACCTCTTCTCGGACAGTTCTAGGAGAGGGGGTGTTACAGGAAGTGTGTTGGCTGGTGGAATTCTCACTCATTGGTGACTTGTTTGAAATTGCCTCTAGTTGTAAGTTTGTTGTTTTACTCACTTGTTGTGTGAAGGGTTTGTATTTGCTAGATGTGTGCTAATGGTTCTTGCTTGGGCAAGGGATTATATGTTGGTTCTAACTCCAATTAAAAGCTAATGTTATTTCTCTCTAATGGAACCTCAAGCTCAATCTTGAAAGAGAGGATTAGTCTCTTTAGAGCAGAACCTCTATAAAATTCTCTTATTCCTTGTGATTGATTGATTTAAATTTTCTTACTCTTACTCAATTACTTTTTATTATGATCACAAATTTTAAGAGTTTTCAACAAGAGCTAAAATTATAAATTTTCAAAAAACTCAATTCACCCCCAGTTTTTGGGTATTTATCTAGGCAACAAGGTTGATTATGAGCATGCTTAGTTCTAGTCTTGTGTTTTTTAATAGGTTTTGATGACGAAGGCTTGGATGAAGAAGATAGTTCTTTTCATTTTGGAGCAATCGAGGATTTCTTAGATAGAATGCGAATGATTTCAAACTCTAAGTGGTTTTCGATGATATAATCAGATGAATGTGAGTTCATGCATTGGATTTGAATAACAGAAACAAATGGAGTGAGGATTACCTGATTTGAAGCCCTAAGTATTGAATAGAGAAACAAACAGAATGAGAGTGTGATTTTGAGATCTTGAATATTAAGAGAAGTCGAACTGAGATTTCAAGGTGATTAAGGTTTCTATTTATATGGAAACCTTAATCAATCTATTTATATGGAAACGCTATCTATTCAATTTAATTTTACTACCAATCGAGTGTCATTTTGTTTCACTCGAACTTAAATTAGGTCCATTCAATTGGGTTAAGTCCAAATTGAGTGGTTCCTTTTACCAGTTGATTGGTTTTTTGATTGATAAAAGGCACTCTTAGTTTCTTTACAAGTTGTTGACTATTTGTTGCAATAATCGAGTGGAAAGAGCTTGGTTTATTTTACCTTTTCTGGTTCTTATGAGTATTTTGAATTATTACTTGATTTGACTTTCAACCCTATGAACAAATGCTGAAGAATGTACTAGACTATTCCTAGCTTAAGTCGTGTAGATTTTAGGCTCACTCGCGTAGCCTTTTATTTACTTCGATTTTTAGTTAGTTTTGATATTTGACTTTATTGTATTTATTTCTAATCTTTCACTTGCATGACAAGGGTTTTGATACCCATTCATTTAACTTGTATTTAGATTCATCCAAGAACTTGTACATTTTAGTATTTTAACCAAGAGAGCATATTTGTAGAGAGAAAAAGAGACTAAGATTAAGTCAAAAGAGCACAAATACTATTACAATAAATGTAGAGTTCTTAGGAATAAAAGATACATCAGATAAAACAATTCCTAAACTCCTATATAATATCCTCTTCACTTCTTAGTCTTGCTTTTCTCTTCATTTTCTTCTGAATCAAGAATCACAACTTGCTAAGTCATCAGTTCCTTTGTTCTTGGCCCTTCAAATTTTGCAATAAGTGCCTTTTAATCCTCTTCCATTCTTGTCAATCTACTACTCATGTCATTAAACTTTCTCATTAACTCCTTTTGTTGGGCCTCCATAGTAGTCAATCTTCTAATGAGGTGTCCCATTTCTTCTTCTCCTTCAATGGTATCAAGATATGTAGAGAAAGAGGGTCTTTTAGATGATCTTGAGGGACTAGGATTGGAATGACTTGAGGATGCTTGACCTTTAATGGGAAATATATTAAGAAGGACCAGCTTCCTCATCTTTTTCTCCCTTAATTTCTTCCAAGGGCATATTCCAAATTCCATCCACACATTGAATCTTCATCCGAATGAGGGTATGTTTTGAATATGTGTCAAATGAGGAATAAGGAATAAATCTTTCATTTTTAAATGAACCACCTATTTCTCTTATGATTAATATAATAATCATACCATAAGGTAATTTACCTGAGGATTTGTTTAAGATCGACTAGTACATTCTATTGATTATAAAGATAAGCATATTGACATAATGAAATGAAATGACACACCACATGATGATCAAATCATCTGATGTGACAAAATGAAATGAACCACTCTAAATATTAATGGAAGTTGCACTGAAGTGATGCAAAACCCTATGCTCAAGATCTAAAATCCCATGAGAGCTGGGACAATCCCTAGGTTTATATCATTCATTTTTAGCAGTATGAAGTTTCCAAATTTCATTCAAGTCACACTCAACTTCATCCAAGATAGTTTTACAATGTAAAGATAAAATATTATAAAATTAGTCTGAATTGAGGAAGTATTCACAGCTATGAAACCTAAATTGAATTTAATCAACAGGATAGGCTTGTAGAATTCAACAACGATATCAGGATAGCAGGGATAATCTGGAATTGACAAGATGAGCCATCCTATGTTGATAGACTTTCACCAAAATTAATGGATTGAATTTCAGATTAGTTTATGTTCCTTCTAGGTAGAAAACCCTAGGATAGTGCTTCAGAAAAGATAGGTTTTTGATGATCATTTCTAGATGTGCTGGTTCTAATTGTAGATGAAGGTGAGAGAGAACACAAATATTGTGCATGTTTTATTAGAGTTCATTGTATTTTTGTTATGTTGATATGTTTTGTATTATTTCAGTTTTGTTTTAGTTGTGTAATGGCATTTTTGTAATTTGACAGTGTATTAGTTTTGTGGTATTTAAAGTAGTGGACCGAGATCTAATTGGATCGATGAGGCATTTATAATTTCCCTTCTCTCTGTCTCTCTCTCTCTCTCGAACAGGCTCTCTGTCTCAAACATGGTATTAGAGCGATATTAGGGTTTGGGTTTGCCTTTCTTCTTGTTCGGGTCGACTCATCTTGCCGTTGATTCATCTTACCGTCAGCTCTCGGGTTTCGGTTTCTTCTCTGATTATCTATTTTCTTCTAACAAGCCATCTCTGATAATCTGTTCTCATTTTATCTCTAATTTTCTGAGTTGATTTTCTCTAGTCAATTTATTATCTTGCTTCTCGTTGATTTCATCCAACGATCTTGGACAGATCTGTGTTTCTTTCAACTGATTTGTGTTTCTCATTGATTTCATCCAGCGTTTTTGCGATCTTGAACAGATATGTGTCCCTTCCAATAGATTTGTCTTTCTTCCTATTGTATTCTAAAAACCTTCATTTCTTATGGCCTCTATCGCTCCTGAAGCGACTTCCTCGTCGATGAGTCATTCCGCCATTGATGACGGTTCCAACCCATTTTTCATCCATCATTCAGATAGTCCAGGTCTTATCCTTGTATCTCGGCCGCTAACTGGAGAAAACTATGCTTCTTGGAGCCATTCGATGATGATTGCATTGTTCGTAAAATACAAGCTAGGTTTCATCAACGATACAATTGTGTGACCTGTAAGTGATATCACTCTACTTAATGCCTGGATTAGGAGCAATAATATTATCATTTCATGGATCTTAAACTCTGTTTCTAAAGAAATTTCTGCAAGTCTGATATATTCAAAATCCGCATTTGATATATGGAATGATCTTAAAGATAGATTTCAACAGAGTAATGGTCCTAGGATGTTTCAATTGAGACGTGAGATGATGAACTTAAATAAAGGTCAATTATCTATAAGTGTATATTTCACTAAACTTAAGGCTGTCTCGGATGAATTAAACAATTTTATACCTGTGTACATGTGGAAAGTGTTCTTGTGGGGGTACAAAGGCACTTGCAGATCATTACCATATGGAATATGTAATATCATTTTTAATGGGCCTGAATGACTCATATGCTCAAATCCATGGTTAATTGCTCCTTATGGATCATCTACCTCCTATAAATAAGGTTTTTGCTTTAATATGTCAAGAAGAAAATCAAAGAGCAGTGATGAATGCTAATGAAACTAATTCAGCCTTATTTTCAATAAAACATGAAGCGACTAGGTCTAACTTTAGTAAGTCTCAAAGGAAAGAAAGACCTATATGTACTCATTGTGGTTATAGTGGGGACACAATTGAGAAATGTTATAAGCTTCATGGATATCCTCTGGGATACAAACCTAGGCAAAGGAACAATATGAATCAGTTAAAGTCTAATCAAATCAATTATGCCATTATTAATCAAGTGAACGGTGATGGTACTGATCAAGTTAAGAGTCAAGACATAGGCAATTTTATGTAGTCTTTGACTCCCACACAGTACCAAAATCTACTAAATATGTTGAGTACTCACCTATCGGATGTTAAGATTGATGTAAATGCTTCAAAAACCCTTGATCAGGCATCAGGTATATGTTTTTCAACAAATATTAATTCCAGCCTAAGTTATCCTAGGTTTTGGATAATAGATTCAAGGGCTACAAAGTCATATATGTTATGATCATTCATCTTTTCATCAATTAAGGCCTATTCACAATGCATTTGTGACCTTACCTGATCATCGACGGTTTTCTATCTCTTTTATTGGAAACGTGAAGTTGTCTCCTGACATATTGTTAGAGAATGTTCTATACATTCCTCAATTCAAGTTTAATCTGATATCAGTGAGTTCTTTGGCAGCACAATCATCTTTATATTTTAGATTCTTATCTGATTCAGGATCTTTGTCATTCGAGGATGATTGGCAAGGCTGAACTCATGAATGGTTTGTATGTGATTAACTCTAATTCACTTCTCTTTGATAAACAATCTGCTAATAGGTTGTGTAATTCTGATGCTATAATGGCACATGTTATTAGTAAAGACACTTGGCATAGCAGGCTAGGTCATCTGGCTTTAGAAAAATTGGATACGTTGAGTGAATTGTTGAATTTTCAAAATAATAAAAGGGACAAGGTACATACTCCTTGTTCAATATGTCCATTGGCAAAACAAAGGAGGTTGTATTTTGTTTCAAATAATAGCATGTCTAAAAAGGCCTTTGATCTTATTCATTGTGACACATGGGGACCTTATCACATCCAAACACATGATGGTTATAGATATTTCTAGACTCTAATAGATGATTGTACAAGATTTATAAGGGTATTTCTCATGAAACAAAAATCTGATGCTAAGGCGATTATACCTAGATTCTTTGTTATGGTGGAAACTCAATTTAATACGGTTATCAAGACTTTTAGGTTTGATAATGCACCCAAATTATCTTTTATGGATTTTTTTTTCATCTAAAAGGGTGTTTCACCAATTCTCTTGTGTTGAAAGGCTTGAACATAATTATGTTGTAGAACGTAAACATCAGCATTTACTGAATGTGGCTAGGGCTCTATTTTTTTAGTCTCGGGTTCCTATAAAATTATTGGGGGAGTATGTCCTAACTGCGGTTGCCCTAATAAATTGAACACTAGCTACTATTTTAAATTCCCAGACACCTTATCAAATGTTGTACCATGTTCCTGTAGATTATGCTTCTTTGAGGGTGTTTGGATGTTTGTGTTTTGCTTCAACCTTACCTTCTCATCAAAATAAGTTTTCTCCTAGAGCCACTGCTTGTGTCTTCATTGGCTATCCACCAAGCATGAAAGGATATAAATTGTATGATCTTAATAGCAAGTCTATATTGGTGTCTAAGGATGTTGTGTTTCATGAGCATGTGTTTCCTTTCCACACTGTTAACTCCTCTGCTGAATTGATTGATCATTTTCCTTATCTTGTTTTGCCTATGTCATCTCTAGAGATGACATCTTCATCTCCTCATGTGACTTCTTCTTCCATTCAATCTTCCCATACTGCAATTTTATTTGATTTGGCTCCAGTTCCTTCATTTGATTTAGTTGTGTTGTTTAACTTTTGTATATATCAGTTTTGATGATGAAAAACATCTATTGGCTTAATCCCTAAGTCATGAGTCAAGGTTATGGTTTTCAACATATATCAATTTCAATATCAAGTACTATTTTGTTTAAATGAAAACCAAATTAATTTCATTCTTATACATATGGAGATTTGCAAAAACAAGTACTAAGATTTAAAAGAATCTCTTAAAGTGATTTTCAAAGTTAGATTTGAAATCGTTGGTCAAAATGAAGTTAAAATTGTTCTAAGGAAAAAGACCAACTAGAACATATTTTTGAAAATGTTTTCATCTTAAAAAACTATCTCCCAGTATTTCGATAGCTAATATCCATTGGTGATCGAATGATTTTTAATGAATTTTTCAAGAAATAGAAAGTATGTATTTTGAAGGTAGTAAAATTGTTAAATTTTGAATTCGTACTAAAACCAAAATTCTACTTTCTTATTGTTATGGATTTTGATTTTTTGGATATTTTTATTGAATCCAAATAGAGGGTACTTGCTGTTGGAAATGTATGCCCTAAAGACACGTTTTGTTTAATTTATGGTAATGATGTTTCTTTTAGTCAGTTTGTGGCACATACATTATTTGCATTTAATTGTTGGAAAAGTGTCCATGCTATTAAGTAAGTGATTCATGTGATGGGTCGTTCTTCATAGTTAGGCATGAATCATGGGTACTTAATAAGCAAGAAAATATTACTCTTGATCTTTTGATAGAACTGGGCATTCTATCATGATAAGATCATTGTACAATAGATCCTAATGGAGGATGGCTTGCCTTAGCCAGTAAACAGTCCGTTTACTCTAATTGTACAAGCGCATTTGGAATGCGTAGAGTGGACCTGTGATAGAAGCTAATGACAAAGTACTAATTATCATGGAGCTAGTCTATCACTGCTACTACGTGGACGAGTACTCTAATACTTGAGTATTAGTTGGCGGTCTAGTGAACCTAGAGCTATATTCTTAGATTCACTGTAGGTGAGGTCTATCAAAGATCAATAACCTTTTGAGTTGGGAGTATGGTTTCTAATTAGCTAAGACAGACTAATACAAGATAGTTTCTGTGATTCACCCCCTTGTGATTGTCCAAGAATAATCAAATAATCCAGGGCCCTGGGAACGTGACTTAAGAGTGTGTGCTTCTGGGTAGCTCCCAGTGATAAACAAGTACATTCGAGTAGTCACGGATTATTGGACTAGTGATCTAAGGATGGTAGAAATCATTTAGAGAGGTGTTGGTACATTATTCCTTTCTAAATGATGGGTGTTACGCAGAGGGGTATTTTCGTCATTACACTAGTAGATCAAAGACATTGCATATGCAAAATTATTCGTGGGGTCAGTGTTATCATATGGTGATAGTTGGAACACTTAGAATGACAAAATATAGCTACTAGGTAGCAGGGATATTTTGGTCATTTTAGTAGCCATGAATAATTTATCTTTTGGTCCCCGGGGTAGCTCGATATAACTCATGTATTATTTAATACATTTGGCTTGTTGGGTGAATTACATTGAGAGAGAATTATTTTATTCAGAATGGTCCATAATTAATTGGGCTAGAATAAAATAATAGTTCATTAGTTTTAATTAATTAATTGGGCTAACCCAATTAGAAAATTAATTAAATGGACTTGGCCCATTAGGGTTTGGCCCACTAGGGTTTTAACCCTAGGGTTCTCCCTATATATTCTCTCCTTGGTTGTTTTTCATCAAAGTCGATTTTTACTCTTCTTCACCGAAAGAGAGGCCACGAGTTCGAGTCATACTTCGGAAGATCGAAAGAGAGCCTTCAAGTTCTGATGCAAAGGAGCCGAAGGATTGCAGGACAGCCGTCGTCTCCACCACGAGAAGATGCTCCCGCCCATCCTCCGCCTGTCGCTTCATTCCATCCGGTAATCCGTAGGAAAAGTAAGTTTCCTAAATTCTAATCAATACGAGGAAAGTTTTTATTTAAAAACGCTTCCGTTGCATGCTATGTATCCTCGTTATGATCCTTCACTTGCTTATTTACATTTATGTATTAAAGTAAATGGAAGATAAAATATAAATAAAAGAAAATATGGAAATGTAAATATGTTGTAATGCATGTTGAAATGTAGGCATTTATATCTACGTGTGTATGCTATTTCGAAATGCCTATGTATGACCTATGTTTCGAAACCTATATAGTATGTTTTGAAACCTCTGACAATTCTGTCAGTAAAGCATTTAAAAATCTGAGATGCATATGTTTTGAAATTAGTTTTTAAAGTATGTTTCGAAACCTTCATTTTATGTTTCGAAACCTTTGTCAGCAGATCATTTAAAAAATCGAGATGCTATTGCTTTGCATTTATCTAAAAGTTTCTCAATCATTTTTTTAATGCATTCTCCATGCTCTGAGAATTCAAATTCAAATTTGAATTTGAAATGTGAGTGCTCTTTTAATTAATCATAGTGGGCATAAGATTTTGTCTCCCACTCATTGCTATTTCTAAGTGCGAGTCCAGGTGGGAAGACTGTATGTTTCGAAACATGGGGAGTATGTTTCAAAACCTTAGTGTTAATTTGTGATGTTTTGAAACATTCTTTTCTGTCTTGTCTCTAACAGCCAAATTTCTATCTCTTGGTATAAATAACAAGTATTTGAAGGAAAGAATATACATAACAAGTTAGAATAAGATAGCACACACTAGAGACACATACACAAGCACAAGTGGTAATCAAATCGTTTATTCAAGCTCTCAAAGAAGATCTTCTACAAATCATATTCTTGTACATTATGAGTGAAAAGGATAAGCAAGTGAAAACTGAAATCTCTTGTCCAGCTCTCCTCACTTTAAGTTAAGAGGTTTTTTCAGCCATTGGTAAGATATTCATTGCTATAAATTTATTGGGCTGTAAAGATAAAATTATATTCATCTCGTTAATGTTGTAAGGTTTGAGTTGAGTCTAAAACTCACTTGGTGTAAGGTTTGAGTTGAGCCTAAAACTCACTTGTTGTAAGATTTAGTTAAGCTCGTAAAAACTCACTTGATGAAAGGTTTGAGTTGAGCTAAAAAAAACTCATTGTACAAGGTTTTGGGGTGAACCGTGGTAAAACCCTTATTGTGGTTGATCACTAGTAAAAGTGATTGGGATTGAAAAATCCCTCAAGTGGATAAGCTTGAAGGTAGTGGACTAGGCGGGGTACCGAACCACGATATATCTTGTGTGTTGTTACTCTTTCATTTTTTGCTTATCCTTTATTGCTTAAGCTTTCAAAAGAATTATTTTCAAAGATTAAAACATATTTTCCTTGAGCATAAGCCTATACTCATTCATATAAACATAAGTACCTATCTTTCATTGAAAACACTTTTGGTATACTCTTACTTATGTAAATCATCATTGCTAAAGATCATTATTTTGAAATATAAGCTAAAAGATTTTGAATCAAGCAAAACAGAAAAGTATATTTCGAAACATACATTCTATATTTCAAAACATATATAGTGGGTTTCGAAACTTGCAAAACAGAAAGGTTTATTTCAAAACATATACCCTATATTTCGAAACATAGTGTTCTGCCATCAACCATTGTTTTAATTATCAAAAAATTTATATGAATCCCAATTCACCCCCCTCTTGGGATATATTTTCCGTCATTAGAACCACCAGGTTGTTCCTTATTCTTTATCCCCTGCAGCTCCTAATATTCATGTTCATAGGACAATTCGAGTTGTCAAACCTCTATCTTATCTTCAAGATTTTCATTGTAGCCTCTAGACTAGCAAGCCATTGTTCCATACTCAGATTCTTTATCCCTTGAATGATCATCTTTCCTATGATAAACTTTCAGCTTCTCACAATTCTTTCATTTTATCAGTTTCTTCTACTCTAAAGCCACAACATTATTCCCAGGCAATTCAGTTTCCTCATTGGAGGGCTGCTATGGAGGCTGAACTAAATGCTATGCATCAAAATCAAACTTGGTCAGTTGTTTCTCTTCCTCCTGATAAACATTCTATTGGATGTAAATGGGTGTACAAGATTAAATATAACTCAAATGGTTCTATAGAGCGATACAAGGCTTGTTTAGTGGCAAAAGGATATACTAAATAGGAGGGTTTAGATTTTTTCGATATATTTTCTCCTGTTGCAAAACTGGTAACAGTTAAGCTTTTACTTGTTCTTGTTGCTGTTCAAAAATGGTCCGTTGTACAACTTGACATGAATAATTCATTCTTAAATGGTGATTTGTTTGAAGAAGTGTATATGGACTTGCCCCCTGGTTATCATCCTAATACTCGTATTTTGGGAGAGAGATTAGTGTGTAAGCTACACAAGTCTATTTACGACTTGAAGCAGGCTTCTCGTCAATGTTTTTTGAAGTTTTTTGGGGTTCTTATTAAGCATGGGTTTCATAAATCTCAGTCTAATTATTCATTGTTTACTAAGGGTATTGGCAGTTCTTTTGTGGCCTTACTCGTTTATGTTGATGATATTATCATCACCGGTCGAAATGTTGCCACCATTACTTCTTTAAAGGAATTTCTTCATAACCAATTTAAACTGAAAGATCTAGGTTGGATGAAGTATTTTCTTGGCTTGGAAATAGCTCGGTCTTCTAAAGGTGTTTCTCTATCTCAGCGTCACTATATGTTTTAACTTCTAGAGGATATAGGTTTTCTTGCTTGCAAGTCTACTTCATTACCTATGTTACCTAATACCAGATTATGTTCATTTGAGGGTGATTTATTAGTATTAGAGTTTGTTTTATTTTTGTTATGTTGATATGTTTTGTAGTGTTTTAGTTTTGTTTTAGTTGTGTAGTGAAATTTTTGTAATTTGATAGTGTATTAGTTTTGTGGTATTTAAAGTAGTGGGTCGAGATCTAATTGGATCGATGAGGCATTTATAATTTCCCTTCTCTCTGTCTCTCTCTCTCTTGAACATGTTTTAATGTTAGTTTTGAGGATGAGGGTTTTGAAGATAATGTTGTTTCCTTGCGTTTAGGTGCCATTTTTGAATTAAACAAAATGATTATACTTAGACAGAACAAATTGCATACTCTTTGTATCTAGTGTCAAGCCAATTCTTGCAAACAGTCAAATTTTCCAATAAACTATAAAGTAATTCCTTCAAAATGTTGTTTGTTTTTTTACAAATCTTGGAAAAACTATAGATAGGTTATATTCAAGAAATCCTAATTAACGAGTATATTTACCTGCTTTCTTTGAATTGATCTTTTCCATCATTTGATCCACAATGGCTAAAAATCTTTAGATGGATGTCAAAGGATATAAATAAAAGATATTTTGAAGATCACAAGTAGAGTTGAAGGTTTATGCTAGACATTTAAAGATTAGATTTCAAGATTTCTCTATTTTATTGAGCTTTACTGTTTCATCCTCTAAATTCTATCAAGACTAATTCTTTTCTTGTAAATCTTATTATAGCCTTGTATTAGTTAAATCATAGAGAGAGGGTCTTACATTTTGAGAGTCGCATCTCTTATTTTTTTTATTTGTATTTTGGTTTTTCTAGCTGGTTGTTTTAAAGAGTTAGCTTGGTTGCTAATTGTTGTATTAGGTTGAACTTTGTAATCCAAAGTTGCATTAATGGATTTAAAAATCTCTAGTTGGATGCTAAAGTAGTGAATGTAAGCTGAGAAGAGCCAAACCATTATAAATCTTTTACATTTCTTTTAACATTATGGTATTTTGAAAATAAATAATAATTATTAATGTAGGCATTTAGAGTGATTAGTGATTTATGGAATATTTGTGACTTAGAGAAATTTAAAGGGAGACATTAAATTTATTGTATTTTTGAATGGAGAAGTGATCAGGAGTTTGTGAAATTTTTAGGACTTAGATTATTATTAAATGTTCAAGGTAAATAAAATATTATAAATATTAATATGTTTATATATATAATTAAATAATTAAATGAAGGAAGTAATAGCAATTTGGAACGGGGTGGCCATGCGTAATTGTGTGCATATGTATATAAGGAGATAATATATAATATTTTAAGTTAATATATTATGTTAATATCATATATTGTATTAAGTTAGTAAATATGGTGTGTTATATATAAGCAGGGAAAGGGGGAGAGGGCTCCCACGTGTTTCCATCTCAAGCATGTTGGTATGTGTGCATGGGCTCATGGCATGCGAAGGTCAACAATAGTGGTTGAAAATTAAGCAAGAGTGGCAACGGGAAGTGAGATTGGGAGATGTAATCATGCGCCTGGGAAATCACAAATTGGAGACTTAATCTCCAAGGCTCCACGATTCAATGTTATGTACGTGTATATATTGATGAGGGAAAGGCCTTCGAGCACGTAATTATTCCAATATTCCCGTAGATCAACCAATGACAACAAAAACATATGTTCAACAGAGAACCAAGTCAAGGTCGCCATTTAGCCCAAACCCAGGAGGGACACGTGGCAGACTTGTCCTAAAAGAACGACTAGCAATCCTAACCTTTATATCAACGAGGACTTCTCGGCATCCTCAACCTCAATCATCACTCTAAAGTTCATGGAGGTGGGGATTATCCTGGGCTTTTCAGAAACTGATCACCATATCCACTCCATTGAAGATCATAGCTCCGCGGGAGACAAAATCATTATCGCGGAAGTTCAAAAGGCAATTTTGCTATGACGCGTTAAGGAGAATCTCAAATCCAAAGGAAAAGGCCTTATCTAATCAAGATGGGGGATCACCTTATAAATTCAGGCAACCAGGATAGGTGAGGGGCTTCTTCTTCAACTTCTACTAAATACTTTAGTTTTCATAACCCTATGAACTAACTTGAGCATCGGAGTGATCACGGGGGAATGAGTCCCCAACTCTGTTTGCAGGAACTTGGTATGTGATAGAAAAGGGTGATCAGCTCTGCATCATTATTTGGTGCCCACCGTGGGGCCTGTCATTTTTTCTTTCTGTCTGCCAAGTACAAATTTCTTGGCATTCGAGTCCTCTTTTGTTTCGATGGCAACTAGGAGACACCAATCTCGGGCTGTGGGTGATAACCCTGCCCAAGAATCGAGCTAGAACAATCCTCCTAGCAGCCAGCATGGAAGAAAGCGTAGCCCGGATAATCCTCCCCCACCTCCAGATTGGATTACGCTTTTGGAGAATCAGGTTCAATGTCTAACGGAGCTGCTCACTGGCTTCCTAGACCAACAGCACCAATAGTAAGCCACTATTCTCACTCGGGTAAAGAACGGGAGCCTCCTCCTGAGGAAGGATCTTGCCAACGTGAGGCAGAGTCTCGAGGGCAAGGACTGGAGAATGGGCCCAGTGAAGCCGGTGGATCTGTAACGACCCATTGGAGGGCCCAGTATTTATTCAGGAATTATTTAATTAATTGTTGAAGTATTTGATTAAGAGATTTTGCAAATTAATTATTTAATGTAGCAAAATAGAGATTTTGAAGGAAAAGAATAGCATTTCATTCTATTTAATTTTTGGAGTTAAAAGAATTTGCCAAGGTCAATTAATATTTTTAATTGAGAGAATAGCATTTAAAGAGCATTTAATTCTAGTTATTTATTGTGAAAATTAAATGCTAGGACATGAGGGTCATTTAACAACTTGTGATTAGAATTTAATTATTTAATTAAAGTTATATTGAGAATGGGAATCCATGCGTATGAAAGCTTTGGGTTTAAGAGTCTCCTAGTTCTAATAGGAGAAGGTTTTAAGAGTCTCCAAGCTTAGGTGGGAGATTGAGAGATGGCTTCTAGGGCTTCCCATGCCATTATATATAGATCATAAGCCTTATTTTCTTTTCACGCCGCATAGAGGAAGATCAGAGAGAGAGATCAAGAGAGTTAGCAGTGTGTTGCATAGAAGGAGCTTTACAAATCGTTCAATCTGATCAAGAAGATCATCAAGGCAAGTTCTTCTCCCTGTAAACCTTTCTTGCAGGATCGTATTTAGCATTCGATCATCAGTTTCAGCAACACTTTGCTTAAGTTTTAGATTTATGTTACAGTTAGTGTGTATATATATATATATATATATGCACGAGCAGTGAGTATGTATATCAGATCATGCATGATTTCATCCTGATTCTTATCAATATTATTGTCGAATCATTCGTAAGTTTGTTCAAATCAGTTGGGGTTTGTTTTCCCAAGTTTGAATTCGGAATGGTGTAGTTTTATTAAGATTTGATTCAAGTTTCAGTCTCTGTGATTGTTCGTTTCTGGGTTTAAAAGTTGCAGATATCCGGATGAGTTCTTCCATATCCGGATGGATTTTTCAAAGCTTGTGAGTAGCATTCGGATGGAATAGAGTCTATCCGGATGAGTTAAAAAGCTTCTTGTGAGTGACATCCGAATGGCCCTTAGGTATATCCGGATGGCTTTAGCAATATATCCGGATGCTTATATCACATCCGGATGAGTCCAGTGCCTATTGTGAGTAATATCCGGATAACTCTTATTCATATCCGGATAACCCAGTAATATCCGGATGCTTTATTTTCGTATCCGGATGTGTCCAGCAGTGATTGTGAGTAGTATCTGGATGCCTTGAGTCGTATCCGGTTGTGTCTAGTTGTTGTGACTGATATCCAGATGTTTCGTGTTGTATCCGAATGAGTTTAAGGCCTTTTATGAATGATATCCGGATACCTTATATCGTATCCGGATGTGTCTAAGGTTCTGCGAGTATGATATTCGGATGGTTTGTTCATACATTCGGATAGGTCAAAATGATATCCGGATGTCTTGCCTGATATCTGGATGCCTCCCTCAAAAGTTGAATTTAATATTCAAATAGTCTCCAGTAGCATCTGAATGCCTCAATGAGATATCCGAATTACCTAAATCATATTCGGATGTCCTAATTCATATTCGAATACATCCCAGCATATCCGAATAGCTTCTGATTAAGCGTCAGTGTATCCGGATGAGCCTTCTTCATATTCGAATATCTTTCATCATATTCGAATATCCTTCCTGATATCCGAATGGCCTTTCCAGAAACCAATTGAACTTCCAATACATCTTAATTCCAGTTTTATTCAAATAAAAATATTCAATACCTCCAAATATTAAATTTGAATGTCAGAATTTAACAAGTTAATCATGCCTATACCATACATCATAATGCCTAGAATCTTTTTTATTCCAATATATAGATGAAGATCATATCATGTTCAGCATTATTTTGTGAGATTATGTGCATACATTTTGATATGAGCATTGAGCATGACTTTATATGGAGCACTACATATCGTGTGCCAGCATTTATGTGAGCATTGCATTGCATTATACGCGCTAGGCGGCTTGTCCATAGGGATCCCATCATTTTCAGCTCAGTTTATGAGTTGCTCGCCTAGTGGCAACCAAGGGGCTAGGGGCATATTGCCCACAGTATGTGCTTACAGTTTTTATGTATGCAGAATTCAAATCAAACAGGTATGTATTATCAGATTACGTGGGCCTATGGGCCAAAGTTGCATACCTGCATTTAGTTTACAGTTTATATGCATTACATTTTTATGAATGTAAACAGACAGTGATTATACTCAGTACAAGTTCAGTAAGTATTTATCAATATCGATATTCTTTGATTCAGCTTCAGTTATTCTTTCTAGCTTATTACTTGCTGAGCTTTGTAGCTCACCTTGTACTCTTCACCATTCCAAGTCCTAGCGGGGGAGTACCAAATGTGGGGCTGATAGCATGCATATTTATGCTATATTTTGGCATTTCACCTCAGTCTTATTACGCCAATTGAAGTAATTTTTGCTGATCTTTCATTGTTTCTATTTTATTATACTTCAAATCATCCTTACACTATTTTCTATCTTACTTCTATAGATCCAAGCTTGCTTAGCTTTAGGGAATATTGGATGGGCTAGAGAAGCAGCTGGAAAAGACTTGAAGTAGCTCATTTCAGACTTCATGAGGGTAGGCCGACTTTGGGCAATTGTGGGACTCATCTAAAGGAGCTTGGGCTCACTTTCAAGGAGCAGATTTGGGCTGCTCGATTTTGCTGTTGTGGGCTCACTTATTTCTTTGCTTTTCTGTTGGGCTAGGCCCAACCCTAGCCTTCTTAGCTCTTCCTTTCTTAACCATGTATTTAAGGCCTCTTAGCACTTATTTCCAAGGGATGGGAGGTAGGAGAGAAGGAGAAGAGATTCTGGCCGTTTTTATTGTTGTTGGCATTTTCTGTTTTTCTTCATTTTTTTGTCTCCATTTTGTCTTCCTTGCTGTAATGAAAGGCTAGAGCTATTGTAACTGGTTGTGTATCTTGAACCCATGTGGAATCTAAGTCCCGGATGAGCTACAAAAACCTGGTTTGTTGTTTGTTTCTTATTCATTTCCATTTGGTTTAGTTTGAGCAGATTTGTGAATGCATGGAGTTCATGGCAGGTTTGTGTGAATTTGCATAGATTCATTTTCTGTTAAATGCTTAAGAGAGAAGAATGTTGTAGCCGGTTGGTATAACATCTCGGAAGTGAATATAATGTGCTTGAATGGTTGTTCTTGCATAGCTCCGGATAGGTTGAATAGAGAGTGAATGGTTTCATTTTATTTATAAGAGATTTCTGTATTCATTTTGTTATTCCAATCATTCTAATCCTTGGACAGTTGTTGGGGATGCTTTAAGTTTGATATCCGGAGATTAAAACATCTAACAAGCCAAGATTTATAGGTTGGACAAGGAAGATTTCACATAGGGGACAGATACACAGCCGGTTGCATTTCATTTACTGATTTTCATCTATCATTTTGTTTCTATTTTGTTGCTTAGTTTTCTGTCAACCCCCCCCCCCCCCCCCAAACAAACTGTTGTTTATATTGGTTCTCCTTGTTGGTAGAAGAAGGTGAGGCTCCTTGTAAGAGACGACCTAGGGTGCACTTTGCTGCAAACTAGAGAAGAGATATCTAATTCTGGAGTGGTTCGACAGCCGCCGGCCAGGGGCCTAGCAGCAGTGGTCAGTAGTGTGTGTACGTGGAGCCGCTCAAGACTAAAGATGTCTGGGAGTTTGTTAGATTATTGTGTTTGTCAGTTCAATATTAGTTTATATTTCAGTTGAGGGTTTTTCCCTTAGACAAAGTTTATGATTTTCAGTTTATGTTGACTCAAAGTTTTATTTCATTTGTTTGAGATATTCGTTTATAGTATCAGTTTATTAGTTAGTTTTATTTTATTTTTCCCGTAGCACCTCTTCTCGGGCAGTTCTAGGAGAGGGGGTGTTACAAGATCTTCTAGTATGTCGTACGCACAACAAGAAATGAGGTTGTGTTAGTTGGAGAAAGAGATTACGGCATTAAAGCCGAAACGGGGAAAGTCTCATAGCATGGCTGTGAACCAACCTCTTAGTCTGGAGATTCCCAAGCATCTTCGCATTCTAGCAATCAAGCCTTATGCGGGAACTACTAATTCGATGGATCACTTTGATCTCTTCAGCTCTCATATGATGGTGCAGGACGGGTCTGATGCAATGTGGTGCAGATTTTTCTTAGCTAAACTTGAAGGGCATGCATGTGCCTGGTATTCAAATTTGGCCCATCACTCGATAGCTAACTTTACACAACTCCGGAGTAGCTTTTTGTCCCACTTTGTGCCTTTTCAAAGGCATTGAAGGTCCACCATAGCTTACGTCAACCTTGAAGGGTGAGTCCTTGAAGGGTTACGTCTCAAGATTCAATATGAAGGCTCTGAGCATTGAGAACTTCGACCAGAGTGTCGCAATGGTGGCATTTCAGAATGCCCTAAGGCCCAATCCTTTTGCTCAATCATTGGCCAAAACTCCCCCTCTTATGTTTACAGATATCCTTGGTTGTGCGACAAAGTATATTAACACCGAGGAGGTCATGCAGGCGAAAAAAGCTGAGTATACTGAGAAGAAGGAAAAAAAAGCATACCGAAGAGTATAAGAGTGAAGGCAGGAGGGAGGATCGCTAACAGAAGCTGTATCCTCGGTGGGAACCAGGTGGGTTCACCCCTCTGAATGCTCTTAAAGCGGAGATCCTTGCTACTATTGAGGACAAGGATTATTTGAAAAAATCGTTGCCTGTGAGGGCACCATCCAATAAGAGGAACAAGAATAAATATTATCATTTTCATCATGATCATAGCCATCATACGGAGGAATGTCACCAGTTGAAAGAAGAAATTCAAGAGCTCATTAACCGAGGTTTCCTCAGGAGTTTTGTAGCTAGGGAGGCGGATCCCCGTAGGGAGCGAGAGCAGCATACGCAAAGTCCTCCTTTAAGGCGGGACCGAGCAGATGTTCAAGATCATGTTCGAAATTCCCCTAGTAGGGAGAGACCACCTCAAGCGAAAGAAGATCATCCACAGCCCCCAGTTTTCCATACTCTCATAGCTAGGGAAGTTCCAGGCATGAACACAGAGAGGGATTCAGTAGAGGGTCGAACTTCGGGGGTAAAGAGGTCGAGGAGAAGGGAGACGATCTCCTTCTTAGATAATGATCTTCTTGGGTATCCTAGCTGCAATAACCCTTTAGTAATCACGGCCAAGCTTGGAAAGTGGGAGCTTCGGCGGATTTTAGTGGATCCGAGGAGCTCTTCGGAGGTCTTATACCAACAGGCCTTCTTAGGCATGGGTTATCAAATGGAGCAGCTGAGGCTAGGTCGTGTCCCTTAAGTTGGATTTGATGGTGAAGCAGTATATTTAGATGGAATCATCCAGCTCCCGCTGATCCTAAGGGAGGGTTCTTGTACCTCTTAAGTCATGCTAGATGTATTAGTAGCGGATGTGACCTCAGAATATAATATGATTCTAGGAAGTTTGGGCCTCAATGCTCTACAGGTTGTTCCCAGCACCTATCAAATGGTGGTAAAGTTCCCCATGGCTAATGGAGTAGAAGAAGTGCGAGGAGACTTGCATTCGGCAAGAGAATATTACATGGCATTCATAGGCGTGGCTCGGGGGGTCGAGACCCCGCGAAGGAAAATATAAGAAAATCCAGTTCAGGAAGGAACTTCTGATCATAAAAATGAGGTGGATGGAGAAAAAATGAGGGAACTTCCACCAGCTATTAACCTTTTATTGGAGGGGCCGGGGGACCCGAAGATGGCAGAGCCAGTAGATAGGCTTGATGAAGTGCCTCTAAAGGAGATGTAACGACCCATTAAAGGGTTTAGATTTTATTTAGAAATTATTGAATTTCTTAATCAGTTTTGTTTGGAGGATTTTTTCCAATTAATTGTTAATGTGGCAATTTAGAGATTTTAATTGAGGAAATAGTATTTAAATATCAATTAAATAGCATTTAATTATATTTCCTTATTAAAGGCAAGGGCATGAAAGTAATTTAGAGATTTAAATAATAATTAGAATTTCATTACTATTAAGAGTTGTGTTCTTGAGGGAAACCAAGCGTGCGTGAGAATTGAAAGTCTCCTAGTCTCAATAGGAGAAGGTTTTGCGAGTCTCTGAGTTATAGTGGGAATGAGATGGGCTTAGGGCTATCTATATATATATAGATAATTGACCATAGCCGTAGTTTACACGCCGCAAGAATAGAGAGCAGGAGCCAACAGTGGGTTCAAGTCTTTGCTTAGGAAGATTTCTAGTTGCAGTCTTCGATTCGATCCGATCAGAGTTAGCATAAGGCAAGTATCCGATCTGTAATTCTTTTCATTACAGATTCAAGTTAGTTCGTTCTCAGTTTATTCCAGTTCTTCATTGAGTTCTCATATTTATATCAGTTCTAGTGTATATATATATATATGCGTAGAAAAGTGAGTGCATGAGGAAGTTATGTGGGATTCTTTATAGTGAATCTTTTAAATATGATCTTCGAATCATGTTAGCAGTGATCTTAGAATACCAAGACTCCTTGTTTTGGGTTCCCAGTTTAATCAGAAGGTATGTTCATGTATATATATATATTCATGCGTTATACCATTACCAGTGAGTTATGTTAAGCTATGTATAATTTTTACAGCAATTTCTTTCAGAAAAGATTGGTTTATCCATCTTGATATTATTCTATATCAATTGGGATTGTTCTCTCAAGATTTCATTCAGAATGGTGTAGTAATGTTAAGTTTGTAATTCAAGATATCGTCTCTGTTATCGTGAGTTTTATGTCTGATAAGATTCCAATCATTCGAATGAGTCATGTGTTATCGTATCATTTGTATATGTTTTTGAAGTTTTGAGATTTTCATTCGAATGAGTTTTCTTGTCATTCGAACGAGTCCTTGAAGATTTGAATAAGTTGTTGCTTTATATAGTCTAGCATTCGAATGAGTCTCTCTGTTATTCGAATGACCCATGAGTACTAATAGAGCGCATATTTTCATATTATTTAGCCCTCATATTTAGTCTTTTTGCATGTTAGTTGTGTCATTTTATTTATCTTGATTTTGTTTTATTTCATTTTATAGGAATTGGGCTTCACACTATTTTATTTTATTTTTGGCAGAAGAGAAACAAGGAGATTGGAGACAATGTGCTGACAGATTTGACCTTCTGTGCTTCTTTCAAATTTTTGGCCAAGTTATAATCCCAGAACGTGAATGATGTCTTCACAGATATTGTATAAGACTTCTTGGGCTTTCTGGAATGGTATGGTTTGTCCAAATCCGAGTTCGTTTGGGCCTTCAAACATTGCTTCAAAATCGGGACCAGATAGCTGGGCTAAATTAGGAAAGCTACACTAGACACTAATTCTTTAAAAGGCCATAACTTGGGCGTCCGATATCCAAATCAAGTTATTAAAAATCCAAAATTCATCTACTCTTCCTGATCTACAATTTTTATGAAGGGGCCGAAGCCCAGAACGCACTTTATCCTATTCAAAATCAGCTGTGAAGTTTCAGTAACCTAGGGTTTCCTCCCTAAGCTGTATTTAAGCACATTAAGAGGCCATTAGAGAGATAATTCTTTTTGGACGTGAACAGTAGCCGATTTTCCTTTTTCTCCATTGTTCTTGTCAAGATGGAAGGCTAAGGATTTTGTAACCGGTTGCATGCCATACTCCTTACCTGGTTTGAATCTTTGGACGTTTTTGTATATCTATTTTCATCTTTAATCTTATAGTTTTGTTTCTTTGCTTCTTCTCAAGTGTGTATGTATTTTATGCGATCATATGAATGCATGCATGATGCTTGGGCAGATTTGACTAATAGGCTCGATTGGGGTATTGGTTGCAAGAAATAAAATAAACTTAGTGGGCGATTGTTCATGTCGGTTTCAGATCCGTGTGCTAAAAGAAATTGAAACTTGTATATTGATCAAGAAGATCTTCTGTGATTTTTATATTAGTTTTGATTTAGTCTTCGACGATTGTCAAGCATTTTTGTTTGATCTGGGGATTAAAGATAAATAGATTCTTTATATGGTGGATGATGATACCCGGGTAGGGAGGAAAGGTTGCAACCGGTTGCATCTCGGTTTACTGTCTTCGTGTTTATTTTGTTTTCTGTTTTTCACCAACCCCCCCCCCCCCGTTTAGTCTTGTTTTGACAGATCCATTTGAGGTTCGTTGGGAGACGACTTTGGGTTGCACCCTTGCTGCAAATCCGAATCATTATTCATCTAATCTATCGGTGTTCGACAGCCCGACCAAGTACGCCATTAATTCATTCGAATGAGTCGCTCTTTGCCAGTTCAAAAGTTGGAAAATTGTCAAATTCATTCGAATGAATTTGTGAGTCATTCGAATGAGTCCTTGATCAGATCCGAATAGCCTTTGTTATATCATCTATCATTTGAATGAGCCTCTGTCATTCGAATGAGTTTCTGCCATTCGAATGAGCTTGCTGTATGGCTGCGCTTAACCTTGTGCATTTATTTCAAACAAACACATACAAAATAAACAAAGAAGAAACAAGCATGCAAGCACAAAGCGTTTATACTCGCCAATGTACGAGTGTGCGCTATAGCACAATTTAATTTTCTGGGTAAGTCCAAGTCGAATCACTAGGAGATCAAAATAGAAATGAAATGCGGCGAAAGATTTGTATGCGCTGAATGAGTTTGTCAGACCAATTCAGCTAAATGATTTGTTTTTCAAGATTAAAAATAAGATGTTTGTGTATAGAAGGCAACCTTGGGACAAAGTAATTTATGTGCCAACCCACTGATTTATCAAAGAGATATCAAAATATTAACATCGACTGATTTAAATTGAGGTTATGCAGTTAACTGTATCCCAAGATGATAATAGTCCTAAGTTAAGTACTCTCCATACATGGCATGAGAGAGTCTGGATTAAGTAACTATCATAAATTGAAATACAAATTAACATATTTGAGATCCGATAAGTAACCACAACTCAAGGTCATGATAGTTCTAGGTTAAGCACTCTCCATACATGGCATGAGAGAGTCTAAGTTAAGCAACCACCATAAATTAGATCATAGATTAATCATTTCAGCTTGAGTATGAAACCATTTCCAGTTTAAGTAACCTCCATACATGGCATGGAGACTCTAAGTTAGGCTTATGTTTCAACTCAAACCCAAAGATTCAATACACACACATTTCTCAATTCAAATAAGCATTCTGTTAATTCAATCGGAGTTCGGCTCCCTTGGGCAAACAGTGGCACTGGACACATTCCTTGCCTTGGCCCAAGCTAAATTTAGCCACACATCTCCATTGGTGAAAACATAAAATGAAAGAACAGAGATACAAATGCAAAAATTAAGTTGCAGTATTTAATTGACTAAAATTAAAGAGACAGGAATTAAAATTCTAGAATGTAAACACTAAAATTGAAATTAGAAAAATGTAGATGAACAATGAATTAAAGTTACAGAATGTAAAGAACATAAATGAAAATTACAAAATGTAAGTAACTGAAATCAAGAATGCTGGAACAACATAAAGAAATGAAAACTACTGGAATTTAAGAACAAAAAGAAAGGAATAGAACAGTGCACTTTTCCCCTTATTTTGGCTAAATGGCGGATGGGGACTCTCCACCGTTGTCTTCCTTGAATGTAAGCTCTAGCCTCTTTATACTCCTTTGGTAACGGATACTTTGAATTTGAATTTTCAGACAACTTCTGATCATTTTCTGCATATTTCTTCTGCCAATATTCTCTGCAAACTTTCGCGTGTTGTCTTGAAATAGCTTTTTGAGGCACGCGGACGCGTGATCTGCTGTCTCCGTGTATTTCTTCCCCATGGGTTGAGTTGGGCTTCAAAGTTGGCTTCCTTGAATTGAGCTTCAATTGGCTGGACTTTAATTTAAGCTTGCGCTGGGAGCTTTTAATTTCAAATAGTGGGCTGCCCATTTCAATTGCAATTCAACTTCTTTGATTTGAGCCTCCATGGCACTGCTTCACGCTGTAATGCAATTGAAATATATATGTATTATATATTATATTATATTTATTTTATTATTACTATTTTTTTATATTATATATATTATATATTTATTTTATATTAATTTTTTAAACCTGCATATAACCACAAATTGAATATAAATATTCAATTAAAACCAATTTTAAGATTAAACTAGGGGTATAAATATAATAGAATTTTGACATTTTTGAGCATTAATCACTATAGTCCATTTTTTTCATTTGAATGGGTTGTTGCTTCATTCGAATTGCTCCTTATACTTCCTCAATCATTCGAATAGTATCATATAGCATCCGAATGGCTTCCAATAAATTCTTGATGCAAGTCTTAAATTTAATATAAATATTCAATTATTCAAATATTGAATTTTTATGCCAAGATATGATAAAATCCAATATGCCCTGCCTATACTCAGAAATTTCAGAATCTTTGTATTTCAATATTGCTAGTAAAAATCATATACCATGTTTAGCAGTTCATTATGACATGGCCAGCATTATTTTGTGAAATTATTGTGCATACACATTTGTATGAGCATTGAGCATGACTTTATATAGAGCACTACATATCGTGTGCTAGCACTTATATGAGCATTGCATTATGCGTGCCAGGCGGCTTGTCCGCGGGGATCCCACTAGTATCAGTTTAGTTATATCTCAGTTATGAGATGCTCGCCTAATGTTTTCTAGGGGGCTAGGGGCATATTGCCCACAATATGTGTTTACAGTTTTTATGTTTGCAGATTTCAGATCAGCCAGGTATGTATTACAATTATGTGGGCCTATGTGCCAAAGTTGCATACCTGCATTTAGTTTACAGTATATGTGCATTACATCTTGTAAATGCAATCCAGTAATTATTATATCTCTCAGTACAAGTTCAGTAAGTATTTTATCAGTATCGATATTTTTTTTATTCAACTCCAGTTATTCTTTTCAGTTTATTACTTGCTGAGCTTTGTAGCTCACCTTATACTCTTCACCATTCCAGGTCCTAGCGGGGGAGTACAAGATGTGGGGCCTAGCAGCAGTGTCCAGTAGTGTGTGTATGTGGAGCCGCTCAAGACAAAGGATGTCAGGGAGTTGTTAGACTTATAATGTTTGTCAGTTTGGGTTTATTTTATTTTCAGTTTAGGGATTCTCCCTTAGATGCAGTTATGGTTTTTGGTCTTGATGACTCAGAGTTTTATTCTAGTTGATTGAGATATTCATTGTTGGTATTAGATTTCAGTTTATCAGTTAGTTTATTTTATATTTTCCCGTAACACCTCTTCTCGGGCAGTTCTAGGAGAGGGGGTGTTATAGGAGGACCATCCCGATCGGTGTATAAAGATAAGCGTTGAGCTGGAGAACCCCATAATAGGTCAAGTTTTAGCCGTCCTTCGACGATACGCTAATGTTTTTGCATGGACAACTCAAGACATGCCAGGGGTAGACCCGAAGGTCATAATGCACAGGTTAGGAATACGCCCCGATTTCTGACCTATCAAGAAGAAAAAGTGAAGTTTTGCTCCCGAAAAGGCTAAGGAAATTGACACAGAGGTGGAGAAGCCAATGAAGGCGCAATACGTTCGGGAGGTAGATTATCCTGAATGGTTAGCTAATGTGGTATTGGTATCCAAAGGAGATGGAAAGTAAAGGTTTTGCATTGACTTCACCGATCTTAATAAGGACAACCCAAAGGATAGTTACCCCCTTCCTCAGATAGATGCCTTAATTGATGGATGTTTGTTGATGAGTTTTTTAGATGCCTTTCAGGGATACCACCAAATTTCGTTGCACCCCGAAGACCAGGAAAAGACGATGTTCATCACTAATAAAGCAACCTATTGTTATACGGTAATGTCGTTCGGGTTGAAAAATGATGGGGCCACCTACCAGCGTCTGGTGAATAAGCTTTTTCAGCATCAACTGAGCTAAAATATGGAGGCATACATGGATGATATGTTGGTAAAAAGCCTCATTATCAAACATCATCCAACCGACCTGGAAAAATGCTTTCAAACTCTCCGTAAGTTCCATTTGAAACTTAATCCTATCAAATGTGCTTTTGGAGTTCCTGCAGGAAAATTCCTAGGCTACATAGTTCATCACTGGGGGATTAAAGTGAACCCAACAAAGGTCAAGGCCATCCTGGACATGCCACCCTCGAGGAATATCAAGGAAGTATAGAGCCTAACAGGAAGAATGGCAGCCTTAGGGAGATTCCTCTCTCGATCAACGAAGAAGGGTCTTCCCTTTTACAAAGCCCTATCGAAGGCAAAGATCTTTGTTTGGGATGATGAGTGTCAAGAAGCTTTCAGCAAGCTTAAGAAACATCTGGCTTCACCCTGATTCCTCACCAAACCTCAGTAGGGCAAACCATTATATCTATATCTGGTGGTGGATGAAGAGGCCGTAAGCTCGATGATCGTTCGAGAAGAAGATAAAAGACAAATATCTATTTATTATGTCAGCAAGCGATTGACTGGAGTTGATGTTCGGTATTCCCCTATGGAGAAGTTGGCCTTTGCCTTGATAATCTTGGTGAGAAAACTTTGACCCTATTTTCAGGCTCATACCATTATTGTGCTTACTAACCAACCTTTGAGGAAGGTGCTTAGTAAACCGAAGCTCTTAGGAAGAATGTTGAAATAGGCAATGGAGCTGACAGCTTTTGATATTGAATATAGGCCTCGTCCGGCTATCAACACCCAAGCATTAGCAAATTTTATCACTGAGGGGGTCAAGTTTAAGGAGCCTTCAAAGCATGACCAAAATCCATGGGTGTTGGTCGTAGATGGGAGCTCAACTTCGGGTGGCAGTGGAGTAGGGTTGATGATCAGAAGCCTTGATGGGCAGACCTGGCCCTATGCCTTGCACTTCAAGTTTTGGGTGTCCAATAATGAAGTAGAATATGAGGCCCTATTAACTAGGTTAAGACTTGCTGAGCAGCTGAGAGTGCAGCAAATTGAAGTAAGTTTGGATTCTAACTTAGTGGTGCAGCAGGTGAATGGAGAATACGAGGCTCGAGAGGGGCACATTGCGAAATATTTAGCTATGGCCAAGGAACTGATGGCGTGTTTCTAGTCAGTAAAAGTGGAATACATTCCTCAGGCTATGAACATGGAAGCGGATCTTTTATCTCGAATTGCTTCGTCCTCTTTTCCTACGAGCTCTCGAGAGATTCGAATTGAGACTCTACCACAAAAGAGCATTAAGGAGTCAGCCGAAAAAATGTGTTTTGATGTCAAACCAAGTTAGACAGATCCTCTACTCCTATATTTGGGTGAATCCTCTCCTCAGTGGGGAATCTATATCTTGGGTCATTTCCCTCCAGCGACTAGACAAGTTAAGTATCCTATTGTAGCCATAGATTATTTCACAAAATGGATTGAGGCAGAACCAGTGGCCTCTGTTACTGCTCGGAAAGTTAAGCAATTTTTGTGGAATAGTATAGTGGGTCGATTCAAAATTCATCAAGTCTTGATTTCAGATAACGAAACTCAATTTACTAACCAATCAGTGCAGGAATGGTGCGAAGAATTGGAAATAAGGTAGCATTTCACCTCGGTGGCTCATTTGTAAGCTAATGGTCAAATCAAACTTGCCAACCAAACCTTACTCCATGGCTTAAAGGCCAGAGTGGAGAAAAAAAATGGAAGTTGGGTGGATGAATTACCGAGTATTCTATGGACTTACTGAACTACAGCGAAAGGGTTAACAAGGGAGACCCCATTCAATTTATGTTATGGTTCAGAAGCTCTAATCCCATTGGAGATAGGGGTACCAACCCTCAAAGTGGAGCATTTCAACCCGGAGTCCAATGAGCAAAATCTAAGAAATAATTTAGACCTCCTTGGTGAACTCCACGATCAAGCAAGGGTTCAACAAGCTACTTACAATCGATGTATTGAGAGGTACTACAACCGAAGGGTTAAGGCTTGAAGTTTCCTACCCAGAGATTGGGTGTTATGGCAAGCAGACATTCGAAGCGCTCGGGAGGTAAACAAATTGATGCTTAATTGGGAGGGCCTATACAGAATAGTGGAAGCCCTCAGTCCTGGTGCCTATAAACTCTAAACTGTAGAGGGAATACCCGTAAAAAATACTTGGAGTGTGCAAAATTTGAGGAAGTTTTATCAATAATATTCCTTCCTATTATGATCTTTCAAATTAAATTTATTCTTCCAACAGTTCGATTCATCATGACAAAAGTTCCAGGGGACCACCCCTAACTAAAAAATAGGGATAACTTCAGGGTCCTAAAGCCCCAAGTAAGGAAAAGGATCTGATATGATCCTCGGGGGCCTAAATCCTCGATAAAAAAGAAAAAAGATTAGAAGTGATCCTCGGGGGACCCAAACCCTCAATGAAAAAGAAAAAGGATCAGATGTGATACTCAGAGGCCCCGAACCCCCGATAAAAAGTAAAAAGGATCAAATGTGATCCTCGGGGGCCCCGAACCCCCAATAAAGACGAAAAAGGATCAGATGTGATCCTCGGAGGCCACAAACCCCTAATGAAGAATGGACTAGTTCGGGGGATCACCCCGCGAACAATAAAAGGGGTCAGATATAACCCCCAATTCTAAGTATAACCTTCTTTGCCAAAAAAGTTACCATGCAAAAAAGTGTTCCTAGCAGTGATAAAGCCCGTTTTAGTGCGTCTAAATGGTTAAGGAGGGGACACTTAACTTTCACCTTAAAGAATGGTTAATTAGTGCTGATAACACTCAATTTTCACGATCAGAAGTGAAAATTTTGTAAGCTTTGAAAAACAAGCAAAAGAAAGAAGAAGAAAATGTCCACGTTGAATTTTATTAAGATTTTGTGTTTACAAATAAAAGGCATCTATTCTAAAGAGGATAAAGCAGCCAAGACATCAAAGGTAATGGAATCCACGTCCAAGTTTAGGAAGCTCTCATTCGCGAGCTCCTTTATATACTCGAATCCACCCCGAAGAACTTCTTCTAGCTCCCGAGCATAAGCCTTGGAATTTGGAAATTCTTCGCAATCGTTTTGAAAAGCCACATGGGCGTCCTCAATGGTGAATCGGAGCTTCACATTAGCTGCTTGAAGATCCTCCTTACAGCGCGAGTAGGACTCCATTGTTTCAATTTGGCTCTTTTTAGCTTCTTTTAGCTCTAAGGCTAACCTCTTCATATTTTCTCTGAGCTTTTCATTCGCGACCTTCACAACATCTAACTCCTCCTCAAGTCGGGAGTTGGCTTGATGAGCCTCCAGCATCCCATTCTGCGCCATCTCTAGGTCCTGGTTTAATACCCGATATTACATGGTATTGAAAAATCTATAATTTTCAGTTATTTTGAAAGGATCTCGAGTGGTCTAGGAAGCCCCAAAGTCGGCATTGAGAAGTTAATTAGTAAAATTTGTTGAATCGATGGTAGGGAATGCCCTGAGAGTTGGGTGTCTGAGGAAGAGGGAATGAGATTGGTGAGCGTCTCGAGGTGAGGTTAATGACACTGGAAGCAGTCCGATTGGGAATAATTTTCGAAATAAATTTTATATAAGCCTGAATGGGTGCTAGTATCGAATGATAGTAGGGGACCTCCGGGAAGTTGAGGGGACCCCAAGGGTGGTCCGATTTTACGAGTGAGGCAACCCTGAAGTATTTTCGGGTGGAATAAAGGTCCCGTGCAGGTACAGTAATGAAATCAATATTCCCGAGTAAATGTCGGCAATTAATTTTTGATAAATCAAGATTTGGTGTGATTTAAGAATAGTTAAATTAAGCCTTGGGAGGGTCCAAGTGCTATTATCAGAATCCCCAAGTGTAATTAAAATTCCTTAGGTGAAATTATGGAAAATTGGATGGATTAATGTGTAATTTAAGTCTGTGTATATATATATATATGCGGGTACGTGAGTTGTTGCCTTCGATTTCAAAATTTGAAATCAAAAATAGAGAGGGAGAAGAGCGATCGCAAGGGAGAGAAAGCTAAGAGATGGTGGCTGGCCGATGGTGGCCTGAAGCGGCGTAAGAGGTTGGCTATGGGTGGTCGATGGCAGCTAAAGTTTGATCGGCCATGGTTGACGCAGAGGCAAGCAACAGCGACAGACGCGCGCTAGCTGGATGCTCACGGGAGGTTGGCGGAGCAGCAGTAGTGGCTAGTTGAGCGTCCAAGGGCGGCGACGGCTTGAGGCTGCAGTGGTCGGAGATGGCTAAAGTAGGGGTCAGGTAGTGCAACGGTGTTGTTGTGCAGGCTAGAGGTGCACGCGGGGAGCTGTCGTTGCTCACGGTGGAGGCGGCGTTGTCGGCCGACAGTGGCAGTGGTCGGTGGGTGGAGGCCAGGCCAAGCGGCGGTAGCCAGCGAACGCTAGTGTGTGGGTGCAGGGGGCTTTACGCAGGCGGGAGAAGAAGAAGAAGAAGAAAAGGAAGAAGAAGATAAAAATAAAAGAAAATATGGAAAATAGGGGGAAAAAAAAGAGAAAAAAATGGGGAAAATGCCAGAAAATTCCAAAAAATAGGAGAAAATTTTGAAAATTATTTTGGGGCTCGAGGAACGTGTTAGAGGCTCAAAAATGGAGATTTAGGCTCTAGGTGGCAGCTTAGGAGGAAACGCCAATATGGGTGATTTATGAATTTCTCCTTCAGATGGTTAAGGTAAAATAAATTATTTCTTTTCGAGTATTTTCATTATGTGGGATTATGTGAATAGTGGGTTGGTTGGAAGTTGTTGGTGGGTGGTTTTGCGGTGAATGGAAAAAACATAGACCCTAATTTAATTTCTATTGTTGGGTTTTGTGATTGCATCTAGGGTCGACCAAGGAAGTGGTGATCCTAGAAGAGTTCAAAGTTCTGGCTAGCATTCTTGCCTGTGGCAGAGAAAAGTCTTCAAGCCAAGTAAAGGATGACCCCAAGGGTGGTGGTCTTACATGCATTTGTAAATGTTTTTCTTTATGAGTTGCATGTAGTGGATAATACTTGCATGATATGAGTTGTAGTGTACCTATGGTCATATGGAGGACTAGTGTTGTGGGAAGGGTTAGTTGATGGCTTAACCTATGAAGGTTATGAGGGCATGGAAGACTACCTATTTTGCATTGTATTTTTGCATTGCATGCTCTCTCATGCTTCATTTGCTTATGCATTGCACCCTTACTGAGTCTTTATAACTCATGAGATTTTACCTTGTGTTGTAGATGATGCATGTTCAGATGGAAACAGGGATGTTGTTGGGAGGATGATGTGGCGACTAGCAGTGTTTCCCAAGTTGTATGTTATATATATTCCTGCATGTATTTGCGAGTGTTGCCTGTATATTTATTCTTGTGATTTAATGTATATGTTGCTAGGTGCTGGTTGGTATCTAGTTGTTGTAATAATCATAGTGTGATAGATGATTGTGAGATTGCTTGATGCATATGGCTTTAGTTAGTGGAGCTGAGTTTTGGATCAGGTAAGGATCGAAAAGGTATGTTCCCATAAATTCCCAATACTCAGCGAATGTTTGATGTGCTAGTTTTATGTCTAGGTCACTTTTGGCTTATTGTGAGGCGAGCTGAAGAAAAGTGAAGCTCACTCGGGTTTTGAGTTCTGTTCCATTGTGCTTCCTTTTATGTTTTGGGACCGATTCCTCAAGTGAAGCAAAGGGAAGGACGAAGCCTAATGCCCACCTAAGGCGTTTCCTGTTGAAACATAGTCCAACCCTTCAGTTGTTGGTTTGTGTGTGAGTAATCTGGTTGATTATTCACGAGTAGCACCCGTAGGTGGGAGCGGGTCATTACACTTGGCGAGTTTGAGCCTCAGCCTCGCTGGCGAGCTTCGCCTCCTCCCGAGCCAATTCAACAGATTTATTGAGGACACGCATATTATGCTCGAGGTCTACTACCTTAGAAAACAGGGCCTCAAACTCTCGAAGCCTCTAGACTTCCAAATCCAAGGCCACAATGCGAGCCAGGTGTTTGACTCTCATCGGGCTACTGAATTCTTAAAGATTGAGAGACACTGCCCAAAGAAACACAAAAAAGGAATGATTATCAGAGCTTGGTTACATTACCTTCAGAGCCTCGGCGTAGTAATCCATGTCGCCAGAGGTAGACAAAATGTTGAAAATCGCTAGGTGCAAAAGGTCTACTCCGGACTTGGGGGCAGAAGCTGGAGCGACTGGTGGAGCCGCTAAGACACTAACTAAAGCCTCGACTACTTCGAGGGCTCTAGTTGCTTCAGTCGAAGAAGAAGTAGGGGTAGTTTCAACCCTTTGTCGCTTTGTCCTTTGGGCCAGAATTTCCTTAGGGGATAGCACTGAGGTCTCCTCTAACGAAGCTTTCCCTGTCAATTCCGGGTGGCCCTCCGATGATAGAGACATTAGTATGTGCCTAAAAATAGAAGGAATTGGAATGGCGGGGTGCATTAAGGTTAACTCCATACCTGTAGACAGTTGGCCTCTTTGAGCCTCTGCTCTAGCCACCTAAGCGCCTAAGCAATAGTTTCATCATCACTTGTGGATAGATTTTATGGTAAGGTAAGTGGCATCATCAATTGGGGGGAAGGTTGGGGGTCCCTCTTATTCTTTGGAGCCCAGGATTTGGAGGAAGAGCTCCTCAAGCGAGCCTCGGCACTGCCCTTCGAAACCTCCTAAAAGGTCTCCTTCGGTCGTCCTCTTCAACCTAGAGGGAGTAGGATATTCTTTACCTTGAGAAGTCTTGGGAGTTTTCTCAACTGTTTTCTTCAATTTTGTAAGGGCTGAAAGCCCCCTGCTTTCGGGGAAATCTAAAATCATCCCCTCAGTAACGGGGGAGTAAGATATCCCCCAAAGGTCTTCAACTGCGTAGAAAAAATGAAGGGAATCAATGTTCGACAATGAAAAAAAGAATAGGGGAGTAGGGAAGAAATATAGGGCCTAACACTTACAACTCCCACCGTCCAGGCCCTCGTTGGCAAGGGTTGGACTGGAAAGCCATTCCTCTTTCCAGTCCCTACTAATCTTTAGGATCCTACTTGCCAACTCCTTAACAGCCTCGATGCTCGGACGCTTATGTTTGGTGTCCAAGGTCCACCCATTGCACACAGGCCAAACCCCTTGTGCAGAGCCTAAACCCTGAGGGTGGATGAAGACATAACACTCATTCCAATCATCTGAATCCTTAGATCCCCCAGAGAACATGAGAAATGTGGTCATGGCCTCAGTTCTAGGACGCTCCTTTGACACGAAGAGGGAACCTTCCTTCATGACCCTTGGCGAGATAGAAATCCAACCTCTTGGATTGTTGTTAGTGGTAAAGAAGTAGTCGAATAACTCCCCCAAGGGGTTTACCCAAGCAATGCTGCAAATAATGATGAAACCCATCAAATATCTCTAGCCAAAAGGGGATAGCTCGATTGGAATGATGGTGAGATGTTGAAGAAAAGACATAACCCTTCCTCAGGGTGGCAGACGGAAACCCCTATCAAAAGCGCACATATAGATGCAGAGGTGGGCAGTAACTGGATGGCACACCCTCAAATGTGTGTTAAACTCAACCTCCCAGTCTTTAGGAATATTGTATTTCTCCATAAAACATCGGCATTTCGACTCACTCATCCATTGACACAGAATGGAAGAAGCAGGGTGGATTTCCCACTTGATTAGCTCTACACTAGCCGAGTTGAAGAAGAAGAGAAGGAAACGCTACACATAGTAAAGCAACAATAGGTTGGCAAAAAAAAGATTGGCGGGGGGGGGGGGGGGGGGAGAAATGAACATAAGGACAAGAGACACGTAATAGAGCCTTATAGGCAAAGAATAAAGAGATGAGTAATGATGAGTATTAATTTCCCTGAATTGCATGTCGAGAGAGAGAAAGTTCGAACAACAACAGAAAAGACTGATGTTAACCCCGAGAAAAATTAATAGCAGCTCTTTAGAAGGACAAAACTCCTCTTTAGAATTCGGCCTTTGGAGGGAAAGGAAGCTTGGGCTCGGAGATAATCAACGTGTTATGCCCGAACCCTTAGAAAGACTTCAAGGATAGTGCGAAAGTCAAGTTCCTTTGGGATGATAGACTAAGAACTCCCAAGGCACAAGCTAAACTCCACTCTGACACTCCTTGAGTCATTGAAGCCGAATAGCTCTAGGAGTGGGGGACAAATGATGAGGGAAAGGCCCTCGGGCACGTAATTACCCTAATACCCTTGCAAATCAGCCAATGACAACAAGGACACGTGTCTGACAGAGAACCAAGCCAAGGTCACCATTTAGCTTAAACCTAGGAGGGACACGTGGCAGACCTATCCAAATAGAACAACTGGAAATCCTAACCTTTAAATCAACGAGGCATTCTCGGCATCCTTAGCCTCAACCATTACTCCGAAGTCCATGGAGGCGGGGATTATCCAGGGCTTTTCGAAAACCGATCACCATATCCACTCCAGTAAAGATCATGGCTCCACCAGAGAAAAAATCCTTATCCCGGAAGTTCAAAAGGCAGTTTTCCTCTGACACGTTAAGGAGAATCTCGAATTCAAAGGAAAAGGCCTTATCTGAGGAGGGATCACCTTATAAATTGAGGCGACCAGGATAAGTGAGGGGCTTCTTTTTCAGCTTCTACTAAATTTACTCCAGTTTTCATAACCTTATGAACTGACTTGAGCGTCGGAGTGATCATAGGGGAACGAGTCTGTGACTCCATTTGCAGGTACTTGGTTCGTGATAGAAGAGGGTGATCGGCTCT
Source organism: Diospyros lotus (assembly GCF_014633365.1). Classification (NCBI taxonomy): domain Eukaryota; kingdom Viridiplantae; phylum Streptophyta; class Magnoliopsida; order Ericales; family Ebenaceae; genus Diospyros; species Diospyros lotus. The sequence continues at coordinate 14,471,722 of NC_068345.1, forward strand.
GCATCATTAATATATATATATATTGTAACACCCCATTCTCCTGGAACTGCCCGAGAAGAAGTGCTACGGGAAAAATAGATAACATACAATAAACTCTCTGATAAACTGAGAATGATACCATAATTGAACATCTCAATCAGACTGAAATGAAACTCTGAGTCAACATAAACTGAAAGCCAAAAAACTCTGTCTAAGAGAAAAACCCTCAACTGAAATATAAACTAATATTGAACTGATAAACACTATAAACTAATACTGACCATTATTGCTAGGCCCCACATCTAGTACTCCCCCGCTAGGACTTGGAATGGTGAAGAGTACAAGGTGAGCTGCAAAGCTCAGCAAATAATAAGCTAGAAAGAATAACTGAAGTTGAATCGAAGAATATCGATATTGATAAATACTTACTGAACTTGTACTAAGTATAATCACTGTCTATTTACATTCATAAAAATGTAATGCACATAAATTGTAAATTAAATGCAGGTATGCAACTTTGGCTCATAGGCCCACGCAATCTGATAATACATACATGTCTGATCTGAATCCTGCATACATAAAAACTACAAGCACATACTGTGGACAATATGCCCTTAGCCCCCTGGTTTCCACCAGGCGAGCAACTCATAAACTGAGCTGAAACTGAAACTGATGGGATCCCCGCGGACTAAGCCGCCTGACTCGCATAATGCAATGCAATGCTCATATACATGCTAGCACACGATATGAAGTGCTCCATATAAAGTCATGCTCGATGCTCATACCAAAATGTATGCACATAATCTCATAAAATAATGTTGATCATATCATAATAAAATAATGCTGAACATGATATGATCTTCATCTATATATTGGAATACAAAGATTTTATGAATTATGATTTATGGTATGGGTATGATTAATTTATTATATTCTGGCATATAAACTCATTACTAGAAGTTATTGAATAATTTAACTTAATTAAAACTTAAATTAAACTATTCTGGAAGTTCAATTAAATTTTTGGAAAAGTCATCCGAATATTAGGAAGGATATCCGGATATGATGAAAGACATCCGGATATGAAGGAGGCTCATCCGGATACACTGACGCTCAAATAATAAGCTGTTCGGATAGCTGGAATATATTCGGATAGAAACTAGGACATCCGAATATGATTATGGTCATCCGGATATCTTATTGATGCATTCGGATATAACTGGAGACTATTCGAATATAAATTCAACTTTGGAGAAAGGCATCCGGATACGGAAGGAAGCATTCGAATATACTAGACCTATTCGGATAAAAGAAAGGACATCCAGATATGAGCTATCCGGATGTGCAAAGAACCATCCAGATATCATACACAAGGAACTTGGAACTCATTCGGATATGAATCAATACATCCGGATATTACTCTCAACAAGCATTGGATGCATCCGGATACGACTTGAGGTATCCGGTTATTACTCACAAGCTTTATAAGACTAATTCAGATGTGAAACGAGGCATCCAGATATCTTTTAACTCATCCGAATGTATGAGAAAGGCATCCAGATATCACACTGAACACATTCGGATACTACTCAATGTATCTTGATATCACTTATAAGAGACACATCTAAATACGGCACGATGTATCTGTATATCACTCACAAATTAATACTGGCATATCCAGATACGATACCAAAGCATCCAGATATCTTTAAGACCATCCGGATATGAATTATGACTATCCGGATGTCATTCACATAAAACTTTTTAACACATTCGAATAGCCTCTAGCCTATCCGGATATCACTCACATACTTGGAAAAACTTATCCAGATATGAAGGCTCACATCCAGATATCTGTAACTCTTAAACTCAGAACGAACGCTCACAGAGACTCTGATTTTGAACGAATCTTAACAAACAATACCATTCTGAATTTAAACTTGGGCAAACAAGTCCCAACTGATATGAAACAACTTTAGGGATGATTCAACGATGATATTTAATTGAATCGCTGAAATAAACATGCATGAACTGCCTGGAAAACTCATTGTAACGTATATAGTTATATATATACACATATTTGTAAAACTGAAACTTAATAAGAGTTCTTGATAAATCTGAAAACATTGATATGAACCTGTAAAGAAAGGATTTACAGGGAAAATACTTGCCTTAGGATCTTCTTGGTCGATTTAGAGATCTCACGAGAGCCTCCTATGCAACCCTTGATCCTTCTACTGCAACCTCTTATGGCTCTCTGTTCTTAGCTTCTTGCTCCTTCACGACATGAAGAAGAACTATGGCTAATGGGCTGTATATATATACACATAAAAGCCCTAAATCACACTCCTTCTACAACTTGGATTCCTTCTCCAAATCTAACTGGGAGACTCTCAATCCAAATCCATCTCATATATGGATTCTCACTCTTCTTTAAATACATAATCTTACTTAATTAATAATAATAATAAATTATTATTAAAACTCTCAAATAACAATAAAACTCTAGAATTACCTTCATGCCCTTGCATTTAATTTCCACAATAAACAAATGCCATTAAATACTATTTAAATACTATTCTTCTCAATTAAAAATCACTAGATTGCCACCTTGGCAAATTCTTTAACTCCAAAATTAGATAGAATTAAATGCTATTCTTTTCCTTCAAAATCTCTAAGTTGCCACATTAAATAATTAATTGACAAAATCTCTTAATCAAATACTTCAACAATTAATAAAATAATTCTTGAATAAATATTAGGCCCTCTAATGGGTCGTTACATATATAATTTATCATAGCATAATATAAAATATCTAAATAGTTGGGTTGAGGTATCAAGTTGGTTTATTATTTTGGTTGTGGGTAGAAGATTAGAGGCAGCAATAGGAAGCATTGAGAGGACCTCCCTTGAGTCTGTTTCTTCCTCTCTTTCCTAGTATAAAATATATAAAGTTGATGGAAGGGAAACTAAGGAAAAGAACAGCAGTGTAAGCTCTTGACCTCGGTGTCCGTTCTTCCATTCTCTAATATCTTTGCAGTCCGTTTGGTTGCTTCCAAATTCCAGCGGCCTGTTCTTCGTCTTCTTTCGCTATTCCATGCAGCTAGCTTGCTTCACCTCCATAACCGTAAGCCCGCAACAAGAAATTTCTACTCTTGCTTATTCTCCTTAACTACAAGTCGGTTCATCAGGAAGGAAGTCTCTTGTGAAACCATTTCCAGCTTTGGGTGAATTTTCTTGGTAAATCTCCTTAGCAGTAAGCTAGAGTTTGTATTCTACTTTCTTCTTGGCTACAAGTTAATTAATCAAAGAAATAGCTTTATGTGGACTATCTTTCAACTTTGGGTCACCCCCTTCATTTGCCGTCGACCATTCGAAAATTCCATAAGGCAAGTTCTTATATTTCCTTTCCGTTGGCAAGCTTCTAACTTTGTTTTAAGTTGTTCTCCCCTTTGCACTATTCTCTTCGACTTGAATAATCTAGTTTGATTTATTTATTGGCCTATAAAATCCAGTTGACTTATGCTCATCATCTTAACGAGGGTTTTGAATTGCCCTCAAATTTCTAAGAAATGATGCATTGTTGTTAAGTTCAGAATATGCAAGAATTTGTGTCTCCTTACAAAGGGATGTTTATGTGTGTTTAAGGGTGTAAGGTATAAAGCTACTAGTTGTTAACCATTGGGTCGTGACAGTCGATCGTTAGATGTATAAGCGCCAACTATCGGCTGTTGTGACAAGCCACAGATAAGCTAGGAAAGCTAACACTGCCAGTCACCCACCCTTGATATTGTGTATATCATGGTAGTGTGGGACATAGGATTGGGGTTGCATTCATTGGGGACATGTTTTGTATGTGTTGGGAAGTGTGCGCATTGGCATAACCTGATTGGCATGTTGGGTGCCGACTTGGGTATGATAAGTGAGCATATGCATTTAAAGCATCCTGCCTATGTGGGTTCCAATGTGGGCATAGCATAGCCTAATGTTTGGCTTATGGGGGGCTTACCATCACGTTTATGTTGTAGAAGTCATTTCATTTCTTATATGTTGCATTTCATGGTTTGCAAGAGTGGTTATGATGGATAAGAGAGGTGCGTAAGACTGTTGGGCTAAGACCCACAACAACTATATGTTATGACAATGTGTTATTAAAGATGGCAAGAGACGTGAAGTGATATGGTAAAGAACATGTTCCACGGACGAGATCCGCTAAGGTCAGGTGGCTAAATGCCGACTCATGGTGATGTTAAAAGTAATGATTTGGTAGCTTATACTTGGTTACTAGCAGGTTTGTATGCGGAGACTTGGGCGCTAGTGTGTGCATATTATGTGGGCCCCAAGGATCGTATATGTCCAGTTTACTTTATGTTTATGCATTTATGGCTAATGCACATATTGTGCATAGCATGATATGTTGTTGTAATGTCATGAAATGCATGTGGTGTAGGGAGAGTTCTATCTTTAACCTGTTGCCTTTTATTCTATTACACTTGCTGGGCCTTGTTGCTCATACTTGCTTGCATCATTCCAGGTTAAGGAAAAGGGAAACTCGAGGTCAAATTCAATGGTGTCAGATCCCTGCCGATAATTATGTGTACGGGACTCTCCTGACTGAAAAGATCCTTAGGGATTAGTGTAGACAAGGGCACAGATGGGGTATTTTTTCGAATTTGATTAGTTAATACTATGATGTGTATGTAAAAGCCCCTACAACATGTAATTTTACTCAATTTTCTTCCGCTATTGTAAATGAAAATTGAGGTGAAAATCTGGGTCGTTATAGTTGGTATCAAAGTGAAGGTTGGGATAGGTTCCTGTTCATGTAGGCATGTCAAGTAGTGATTGAGGTATGTCTAGCAATTGGATGCTAGTTGGGCTAGGGTCCTCTGTATGATAGTGATGTTAGCAGATATATGGGGTTTGGTTCTGTGAAATAAGCATGGTTATAGTAGGGCTTAGGAAAGATAGGCACCATGTTTAAGGAAAATGGTTAGCGAGAACTAATGCATGAGATACTCACCTGAGAAAATCAATGTGTGTGGAGTTGCAGCCCATAATACTCGCATGAGGTGGTTTCAAGGAGCGATAGGCCAATGGTCCTTATGAAGATATGATAGAATTGTCAATATACATGCACAAGGCCATTCATAGTCATTTTATCATGCACAAGATGGCTCCCTCTTCAAATCTTGCTTTTATTTATACTTTCCAAACATTCTATTTTAATTTAATTGTTAAATTTCCAGCCCACTCTAATTTCTCATTTCCCTTCATTTGGCATTTCATTTCCCATGAATTAGATACTAATTACCTTATATTTCCACCTTGGCCCTTAGTTTGACTTGCTTGCTCCCCATTTGACTTTGATTATTCAACCTCCCTTGCTTGCTCTCTTGACTTGTCAACACTTCATTTGACTTCTTGTTCTCCCTTAACCCTTTGAGCCACCTTGCACACACCAAATTAATTTTCCAAGTTATTTTCACAAGATAGGCAATTCCTAATATAATAATACACCCTTATCATATTTACAGGCCCTTACACTAAGGCATCAGACACATAAGACCACACGCAAGGAATAGAAAGCATGTGGCCTTATGAGTAAGGTTGGTGTGTGTGTCCCATATGCTAGAGAAAAGAAAAAGAGGAAAAAAAAAAAAGAAAAATAAGAAATGATGAGGGAAATGAAAGAAAAATAAAAAAATTAGAGAAAATTATTGGAAAATATAAAAGAATCCCAAAAACATATTTTGAAACAAAAGGCACCTTTTGAGCGAGTTTGAGATTTGAGAGATATTTTGGACATGCCATTCAAGACTAACACACAAATAGAGAAAAAAAAAAAAGTTCTAGTTGCCAAGTAACAAATCTCAAGGTGACTGATTTTCTCTAAAATCTATAGTTTTCAATACATAGAGTGCATATGATGATAATTCATGTTATATATAGCACATCTGCATGTCATATTTTTTATGATACATTCTTTAAATGTCATACAAGACTACATATGATTTAGTGACAATGGGATGGGATATCAAGGGATGAGCGACTTAAATCTTGACTGATACAAGAGTGAGGACTGTATAATATAATGTTCAATATGGGTAATTTTATCCTTGCATTAATAAACATAAAGAAAAATAAATGGTATCATTTAGATCCACATATATGAAAATTATTTTGAGCTTTCATTGAATGATTCGACATTGAATTTGACACATTCAAACATGTCAAATGACTTAACCAAAAGGAAAGGAAAGATGAATAAATGAACTCCTTCAATAGAAGGGCCCTATTTTAATTTTTACTTTAGTACCATCATGATTATATTTTTATGGAAATTTGTGATATAATAATTCTTATCCTATCATGCTTACTTTAGAAATTTGGTGATGTAATGATGAACATTCAATTGGCATGATGTAATAAATGTTACGTGAATTTTTATTATATATATATGATTTAGTTCAGTCTATGTCACTTTCTGCATTTAACACAAATACCTTGAGCAACTAGGTTCACAAAAAAAAAAAAAAAAAGATCTTAGTTTTCTAAGGTAATGCCTAGGAAGTGGGATGTTACACTAGAGATTTTCCATTCCATCATAGGGATTAATTTACAATAGTTTAAACTTGGAGGATATATGCTCTTACATAATTTTCGTTGACTAACTTGAATAACTTGAAGGATGTGGATCAACTTTTCTTTTTAGTTGCTCATGAATTTCATCCAATCAAGCTTGAATATTCGCATTTGATGAACTATGTTAGGATACAAACGACTCACATTGGTGGCGATGCCCCTACTTGTTATTTCTTGACACATGTTAATGTTGATGACAAGATTATAATCTTTCATCTTTTGTTGCTTAAAACTTCACTTTTTATTATTATTGATGTGTCATGAGAAAAAATGTGAGAAAATAAATTAATAAATGGATTAACACAACTTAACCAGGATGACACAACAATAGAGGGTTGAAGGATATCTAGGGCAACTGGCCAATACAGCCACAGGCGAGCAAAGAAGGCTGCTAAAGGCCCCATGAAAAGTACCCCTATGACCCAACCGTGCGGTCGTGGATGGGCAACCCCGTTGCCCAGTGGCGTAGTCGTGGGGGCCAGTACCACAACCACCTAACAGCACGTCTGGAAGGGCTACCTAGCCACGCGAACGCCAGGGGCTGCATCATGCAGACCCAACCGAGTGGGTATGAGGGACATATGGCCACGGGCTTGCAAAGGCCAAGGTCATCGTGCTTTGGTCTCGGCCTCAGGCTTGCATCACTGCCAAAACATTTCCCTGAATACCGGAAGAGGAAGGGTCCAATGCAATGCATAAAATAAGATAATTCTGACATCCTAAAATTCCTCTGAATATTCCAAGAAAAGGATATGCAATTATCCATAAAAGAATTCTAATTTTGAAAGGATTACAAAATATGGGGATAAACATCATGTATAAGAATCCTAATCCTAACAGATTAGGAAATATTGAGAGAAACGTTATCTGTAAGAATCTTAATTCTGGACTACTTATGATTAATTCATACCTCTATATAAATAGGCAGGCACTCAATCTAGAAAGGGTACTTCTCCGATATTGGTGAAAATTCTGCTTTACAGTTTCCTACATCTTCAGTGTCTAACTTAAGTTTCAGAATGTTTACGTAGGATCTTTCCACGCCCTCTTCCTATTTCTTTCCTTGCAGACTCAGGTGGCCAGATGATGACGTTTCCAATCAAATAAATTCATTATTGTATTTTGACAACAATAATTGGTGTTGTCTGTGGGAACCATACGAAAAACCAACGAATCAATCTGCAATTACCCAAATGAAAAGCACCAGTAATCAATAGAGTTAAGAAGGAGTAGAGTCTCATTCCTTGAGGCATTACTTGAGGCATGAGATGCTATCTCATGCCCTACGAGACTACTACCGGATAACCAGCTTCACATCACTCAAGATCTTCAACCTTAAGGCCCATAGAGGCCTCCTCCCAAGGCCAGCTAGGAATTCACCCCCCAAGGGACGTCTGGGAACCTCCTCCAAGGGCCAGTTGGGAATTCACCCCTAGGGACCGTTAGGGGCCTCCTCCTAGGGCCAACTAGGAATCCACTCCTAGGGTCAGCACAAAATTCACCCCCAAGGACCTCCGGGGGCCTTTTCCCAAGGCTAGCTAGGAATTCACCCCTAGGGACCTCTGGGGACCTCTTCCCAAGGCCAGTTGGAAGTCCACCCCCAAGGCCAACAAAAAACTTACCCCTTGGAATTCGTAAACCTATCTGGATAGACCTTTTCCATGGTACCATGGGTGGAGTATGATGCCTTGTGACGCTAGCATAAGAAAGGGATGTAAGCGATGTGTGAAGTTACTAGCTTACTATAAAATATAGCCATGTACATGACACTGCCATTGACTCTAAAAAGTTTGCATCCAGTCCAATCCCTCTTCAGGAAGCACAAGAAAGAAGTTCTAAAACTACCCCAAAACCTTAAGGAACTTGATCCTAACCTTAAGAGGCCTTGTGAAAAAGACCAATGAAATTGAGGATCAATTGGAATTTAATGCTTGTGAAAAGTCATAGAGAAGAAGTTACTACACACGACAAAAGACCACTCTAGGAAGAGAATCCATTTTGCCCCAACCATCATGGAGAAGCCTTTGCCGAAGAAGTTTAAGATGCCCCAGATAAATGCAAACTTGGGCAAGGGTGATCCTCACAATTGTATTTAGAGCATGAGTCCTTTATGGTACTACATGAATGAGAAAATGAAATTATGTGCCTAGCCTTCCCTTTGATTCTGACAGATCACGCTCAAGCATGGTAAAATAGGTTGCCTGAAAAATCCATATCCACTTTTGAACAGTTGAGATCTAAGTTTATTAAGGCATTCATCATCAACAATCAAAGGAAAAAATATGTAACACCCCCTCTCCTAGAATTGCCTGAGAAGAAGTGCTACGGGAAAATAAAATAAAACTAACTGATAACTAAAATCTGATACCAATAATGAATATCTCAATCAACTGGAATAAAACTCTGAGTTATCAAGACTAAAAACCATAACTGCATCTAAGGGAAAATCCCTAAACTGGAAATAAAAATAAACCCAAATTGATAAACACTATAAAACTAACAACTCCCAGACATCTTTTGTCTTGAGTGACTCCACGTATACACACTATTGGACACTGCTGCTAGGCCCCACATCTGATACTCCCCCGCTAGAACCTAGAATGGTGAAGAGTACAAGGTGAGCTACAGAGCTCAGCAAGTAATAAACTGAAAAGAATAACTAGAGCTGAATCAAAAAATATCGATACTGATAAATATTTACTGAACTTGTACTGAGAGATATAATAATTACTGGATTGCATTTACAAGATGTAATGCACATAAACTGTAAACTAAATGCAGGTATGCAACTTTGGCACGTAGGCCCACATAACTGTAATACATACCTGGCTGATCTGAATCCTGCAAACATAAAAACTGTAAGCACATATTATGGGCAATATGCCCCTAGCCCCCTAGTCGACATCAAGCGAGCATCTCATAACTGAGATATAACTAAATTGATACTAGTGGGATCCCCGCGGACAAGTCGCTTCACGCATATAATGCAATGCTCATATAAGTGCTGGCACATGATATGTAGTGCTCCATATAAAGTCATGCTCAATGCTCATACAAATGTGTATGCACAATAATCTCACAAAATAATGCTGACCATGTCATAATGAACTGCTAAACATGGTATATGATTTTTACCAGCTATATTGAGATACAAAGATTCTAAAATTTCTGAGTATAGGCATGGCATATTGGATTTTATCATATCTTGGCATAAAAATTCAATATTTGAATAATTGAATATTTATATTAAATTTAAGACTTGCATCAAGAATTTATTGGAAGCCATTCGGATGCCATATGATACTATTCAGATTATTGATGAAGTATAAGGAGCAATTCGAATGAAGCAACAGCCCATTCGAATGAAAAAAATGGACTACAGCAAGCTCATTTGAATGGCAGAGGCTCATTCGAATGATAGATGATATAACAAAGGCTATTCGAATCTAATCAAGGACTCATTCGAATGACTCACAAATTCATTCGAATGATTTGACAATTTTCCAACTTTTGAACTGGCAAAAAGTGACTTTCGAATGCAACAGTACCCTTATTCGAATGAATTAATGGGATACTCAAGGGTCATTCAAATGATAGAGAGACTCATTCGAATGCTAGACTATACAAAGAAACAACTTATTCAAATCTTCAAGGACTCATTCAAATGACAATCTCAAAACTTCAAAAACACATACGAATGATATGATAACACGTGACTCATTCGAATGACCAATGACTCATTCGAATGACTGGTACATTATAAGGGAAAAACTTATGATAACATTGAAAACTCGTTCAGATGCCTCAAAACTCATCCGAATGACACAAGACTCATTCGAATGACTGGAATCTTATCAGACATAAAACTCATGATAACAGAGATGATATCTTGAATTACAAACTTAACATTACTACACCATTCCGAAAGAAATCTTGAGAAAACGAATCCCAATTGATTCCAAACAAACTTATGAATGATTCAACAATAAAATTGATAAGAATCGCTAGAAGTAATCATGCATGATCTGGTATACATACTCACTACTCATACATATATATGTATATACACTAACTATAACATAAATCTGAAACTTAAACAAAGAGCTGCTGAAACTGATGATCGAATGCTAAATACGATCCTGTAAGAAAGGTTTACAGGGAGAAGAACTTGCCTTTCAAACTCTCTGATCGATCGAATCGACGCTTTCAATGAAAATCTCCCTATGCCAAGACACTGTAATGCTTCCCAACTCTCTACCTCTTCCTCTCTCTTTTGTTCTTCACACGGCGTGAAAAACTATTGGCCATCAAACTCTATATATATATACTTTGAAGCCCTAAAGCCCATCTCACTCTCCTAATATAACTAGGAGCCTTCTAATCCAATCCTCTCACGGATGGATTCATCAATCCCTTAATCACAATAATTTTATTTACTAATTAAATACTAATATAAAATCCTTAAATGACCCTCAAGTCCTTGCATTTAATTTCTCATAATATAAAAAGAATTAAATGCTATTTAAAAGCTATTTTCTCAACTAAAAATATTCTAAATTGCCACATTAAAATTAAATGGCAAATTCTCTTAATTAAAATACCTCACTAATTAATTAAATAATTCTAAATAAATACTAGGCCCTCTAACGGGTCGTTACAATTTCTCCCCTCCTTAAAAGAATTTGGTCCTCCAAATTCGTAACTGGTTACTCAAACAATGAGGGGTAAAGACGTCTCATCTCTTCTTCTAACTCCCACGTCGCCTCTTCTGACGAGTGTCACTGCCATTGCACTTTCACAAGAGGAATAGCTCGATTCCTCAAAGTCTTCTCTTTTTGCTCTAGAATACTGGTAGACATCTCTTCATAAGACACATCTTCTCTGACTTCAAGATTTTGAAAATCAATCACATGGTGAGGATCTGGCACATACTTTCTTAACATTGAAACATGAAACACGTTATGAACATGGGACAACTAAGGTGGAAAAGCTAACTCATATGCCAAAGTCCCTATCCGTCTCAAAATCTCAAACGGATCAATGTAACGGGGACTAAGCTTCCCTGTTACGCTAAATCTACAAACTCCTTTAATAGGCATGACTCTCAACCAAACATGGTCGCCTACCTCAAACTCGAGGTCTCGTCATCGCTTATCTGCATAACTTTTATGTCTGTCTTAGGCTATTTTCATTCTTGCTTTGATAACTCGAATCTTTTCTGACATCTGCTCCACGATCTCATGACCTAATAAAGCCCTATCCCCAACTTCTTCCCAACATATCGACGATCGACATGGTCGCCCATACAAAGCCTCGCAAGGTGACATTTCAATACTTGAATGAAAACTGTTGTTGTAAGCAAATTCCATCAAAGGTAAATGCTCGTCCCAACTACCTTGAAAATCTAGAACACAAGCTCTCAACATATCTTCAAGAGTCCAGATAGTCCTTTCTGATTGACCATCTGTCTGCAGATGAAATGCCGTGCTGAACTTCAACTGAGATCCCAATGCATCATGTAAAGCTCCCCAAAAGTGAGAAGTAAAATGAGGATCTCGATCTGATACAATACTGGATGGAACACCGTGCAATTTCTCTATCTCTTCAATATAAATTCTTACAAATCTATTCAATGGATAAGTCTTCTTAATAGGAAGAAAATGGGCTAATTTAGTTCAACGATCAACAATCACCCATATAGCATCGTAACCTCTAGTAGTCCTGGGTAAACCCATCACAAAATTCATAGCAATATTATCCCATTTCCACTCCGAAATAGGTAATGGAAGTAATAAACTTGCGGGTTTCTGATGTTCTGCTTTAACTTGTTAGCATACTGAACACTGTGAAATATATCTGGCTACATCTCTCTTCATACCACTCCACCAATACTGTCACTTAAGTTCGTGGTACATCTTCGCAACACCTAGATGAATAGTATAACGACTCTTGTGTGCTTCATTCAAAATCTCCTGCTTAAGATTTCCATCATCAGTATACAAATACGTCCCTAAAATAAGAGTATACCATCACTCCGTAGAGTATATCCCAAATGAGAAAATTTCTCGATATCTGCCAAAATTTGTTCCAACTTCTCATCTTTTGTTTGCTGGTCCTTGATTAAATCAAATAACTCGGGTTGCACCCTCATATAAGTGCAACTCATCACTGTACTATCCTCTGGGGCTAAAATAGATAGAGCACTCAATTGCTCTAATAACCTCCATTCTTAAACCATCATCGTCGCCATAGAAGCTCCTCACCGACTCAAAGCATCGGCTACAACATTAGCCTTTCCTAGATGGTATAGAATCTCACAGTCGAAGTCTTTAAATAACTCGACCCAACGTCTCTGCCTCATGTTCAATTCTTTCTGGGATAGAAGATAATGTAAGCTCTTATGATCTATATAAATTTCAGCTTTCTCTCCATATAAATAGTGTTGCCATATCTTCGATGCAAATACTACCGCAGCCAACTCCAAATTATGAGTAGGGTAGTTCACTTCATGTTTCTTCAATTGTCTAGATGCATAAGCATTAACTCGACCCTCTTGCATCAATACACATCCCAAATCTAAACGGGATGCATCGCTGTAAATGGAGTATTTCTCTCCACTTCTTGGAATGGCTAAAACTGGTGCAGTAGTCAACTTCATCTTTAATTCTTGGAAAGCACATTCACACGTGTCATTCCATTCAAAATTCTCTCCTTTTCTTGTCAGCTTGGTCATAAGGGAAGTGATATTTTACTCTTGTGTTTAGTTTTGATGATGAAAAATCTCAAATGGTTTTTATTTTCTCTCAATCAAAGCATATAGTTTGGAAACAAAAATCAATTTCAAAGTGCTTTGTTAAAATGATCTATGATCTTTTATATTATTTGGAGATTAGCATAAACAAGTTTTAAGATCTAAAAAGAATCTCCTTGAAATCATTGGTTAAAACAATTCTAAGGCAAAAGACCAACTAGAACATGTTTTTGAAAGTGTGTTCATTTTAGAAAACTATCTCTTGGTAATGTTTTTGAAAGTGTGTTCATTTTAGAAAACTATCTCTTGGTATTTTGATATCTAATATCTCTTGGAAATGAAATGGTTTTGATAAATGTCTATATGAATGGTTTTTGATAAATGACTATATGAAAATCAATTTCTACTATGTGGATTATATGAATGAGAAAATGAATTTTTAGTATATAAGCTTTGAAGCAAGATATGAAAACTTATAGAAGAAATATTGAGTATGGTTGAGAGTGATTTGAAAAACTTGCTTGTTGAGAGTGATTTGTTTCAAAATATACTTTTGATAATCTCAACTTGCTTTCAAGATAATCAAAATGAGGTTTTAAAAGAATCGAATAAGGATGTATTGAAAATTCAAGTTTTTCTAAAGAATAGTCGACTATCAGGTTCATTCTGTTGACTATGCTTCAAAATAGTCGACTATTTTTGATGTTCTGTCGACTATTTAAGCATCTGTCGACTATTTTAGCATCTGTCGACTATCGAGTAAAAATAGTCGACTATGCCTTTTGATCTGTCGACTATTTTTGTTCATAAGTTTCAAAAATTTCTTCATATCTCAGCATCTGTCGACTATTGGAATGTGTCTGTCGACTATTGAAATTTTGTGTTATAAAATAGTCGACTATTCGTTTTGTCTGTCGACTATTTCTTGCTTTAGTTGTAAAAATAGTCAACTATATATTTCTTCTGTCGACTATTTCTTTTTGCAGAAAGTTCCAACGGCTATTTTTTCAAATCCCAACGGCTCCAAACGGCTATATTTCTCTTCAACTTCGTGGGACACTTATATATACATGTCATAGATGATCAAGAGGAGGCTAATAGACGGAAACGAGATGATCTAGCAATTGCAAACAATTTTATTCGATCTTATAGTGTTTGGGCTTTCATTGTTTTATTTTTTTCTCTCCAAGGCTTTGCTGTTCTATCATTGTAAATCCATTCAATTAAGCCTTGTATCATTTTTGAGAGATCATTGTAACTAAGAGTTGTACTCTTAGATTCTATATTCGATTGTTTGTATTTTTCCTAGCAATAGCTAGATGGCCCATTAAATTGGGAGGTTGTATTTTCCTAGCAGTAGCTAGAGGGCCCATTAAATTGGGAGGTTGTTTTTCCTAGCTTGTGTAGCTAGAGGGCCTACTTGTGTAAGTAGGAGGTTTTAGTGAATTGGTTTAAAATCCTTAGTGGGAGCTAAGGTAGTGGATTAGGCTTGGTTTAAGCTTAACCACTATAAATCTTGGTGTTCTTGTGTGCTTGTGTTCTTTAAATCATCTTTATCTTTCCAAGCATTCCTCACTTGATTCACATTTGTCATTTTATATGCTTCATGTTTTAAATCTTTAAAACTTCAACCTGTATTAAAAGTTTTTCAAGTTCTATCAATTAAGTTTTTAATTATACCAATTCACCCCCCCTCTTGGTGTGTGCCATAGCATCTCCCGTTCTAACAGGAAGATAAACGAGCAAACCCCTCAATGAATCGCCTATAATAGCCTGCAAGACCTAGAAAACTACGTATCTCTGTCACTATCGTAGATCTCGGCCAATCCATAACTGCTTTGGTCTTGTCTGGATCCACTGAAATACTATCTCCAGACACCACATGACCTAGAAATCTAATCTGAGTGAGCTAGAACTCACACTTGCTAAACTTGGCGTACAGTTGCTCTTCTCTAAGTCTCTGCAATACTAGAGTAAGATGCTCTGTATGCTCCTCCACATTAAGTGAGTAGACTAGAATATCGTCGATGAAGACAATAATGAATCGATCTAGGTACTCATGTAGAACTCGGTTCATCAAATCCATGAAAACAGTTGGGGCATTCGTCAACCCAAATGGCATCACCACGAACTCATAGTGTCCATAGCGAGTCCTGAAAGCGGTCTTCTGAATATCCTCATCTCTAACTCGCACTTGATGGTAGCCCGATCTCAAATCTATCTTTGAGAACACCTTAGCTCCTCGCAATTGATCTAACAAGTCATCCACTCGAGATAAGGGATACTTATTCTTCACTATCACCTGGTTCAATTGGCGATAGTCAATACATAGTCTCAAAGATCCATCTTTCTTCCTCACAAACAATACTGGTGCGCCCCACGGGGATAAACTAGGTCAAATAAAACCCTTCTCTATTAATTCTTCTAGTTGGGCCTTTAACTCCTTTAGCTCATTAGGTGCCATTCGATATGGAGCCTTAGAGATAGGTTGTGTACCAGGCAATAACTCAATAGTGAACTCCGCTCCTCTCCGAGGAGGTAATCCTGGTAACTCATCA
The DNA here is from genome assembly GCF_014633365.1 of Diospyros lotus. Classification (NCBI taxonomy): domain Eukaryota; kingdom Viridiplantae; phylum Streptophyta; class Magnoliopsida; order Ericales; family Ebenaceae; genus Diospyros; species Diospyros lotus. The sequence goes on from NC_068345.1 coordinate 14,487,655, forward strand.
GGGAAAACGTCTAGAAACTCACGTACTACTGGTACCTCGGATAACCTCTTCTTGCTTCCCTCGTTAGTGGTTATAAAGGCTAGATAAGCCTCGCATCCATCACGCATCAGCTTCTCAACTTTCATCACTCAAATCATAGGAATAGTAGCCATAGGCTTAACTCCTCTATAATTAAGAACTGGCTGTTGAGGTAGTTCAAAATCAATAATCTTTCGTCGACAGTCGACTCTTGCATAATGTCGTGACAACCAATCCATGCCAAGGATCAAATTAAAATCCTTGACATCGAGAATTACCAAATCTGCCAATAGCTTCTTATCATGGACCTCGATCTCACAATTCTCAAACATTTCTCTAGCTATCATAATCTTATCTCCCGGCGTAGACACAATCAAGTGATACGGCAAAGAAATCCAGGAATGGGAAACATAACATACTTTGCGCAGTGCAATAAAAGAATGTGTGGAACCAGTATCAAATAATGCACGCACATCATGACCATATAGGGATAAAATACCTTGGATAGTCTCGTCGCCCTACTCTGCCTCAGCTATGGTAAGGGCATAAACTACTGCACCTGTCTATCTGCGGGCGATGGATGCTGAGCTATTGGTAGTGCTGGTATAGGAGCCGCTCCTGGCCTTCTAGCTGTTGGTGGCCTTTGATTTGCCCGCTGGCCTCTATTCTGGGGCGGTTGAGTACACCTGTTGGCTGTGTGTCCTTTCTATCTACACCTGAAATAAGTCATCTCTGGTGCGGGGAGTACTGCTTGTTTCCTCAGGCAATCCTGCTTCCTGTGTCCTTCTTACCCACACTTGTAACAAACGTTCTTCCCAGGTTGGCACGGTCCTCTGTGCTTCCTTCCACACTGACCACATTGTGGATTATTCTCTGTCTTATTTTCTTGTCTAACTATCCACTTCCTCTTCTTATTATTATTAGATGAACCCTGAGATGTACCTGCGCCCTTCTTGGCTGTTTGTGTTGCTCTCCATTCTTTGTGATCCCGCTCAATAGCGTACGCCCGCTGGACCACCGTGGCATTATCCACGTTATGTCGGATATCTGCACGCAATCCTCTCTGGAACTTGGTGGCCTTCTTTGCTTCAGTGGACACTAACTCCGGAGTGTATCGAGACAAGGCAGTAAACTCTGCCTCGTACTAGGCCACCGTATTAGTACCCTGCACCAACTCAACAAACGCATAGACTTTCTGCTCCTTGACCCATGCTGGGCAATAAGCGTCGTTGAACACCTGTTGAAACTCGACCCATGTGGGCTCTCGATCACCAAACCTCTGGCGAGCAGTCTCCCACCATCTCTCAGCATCGCCTCTAAACAGGAATGTGCTAAGTCGCACTCGTCGGTCGTCTGCACAACCAATAGATCGAAGATGCTTCTCTATCGATAGCATCCAATTCTCTGCCGCTGCTGCATCTGTACCTCCATAAAATGCTGGTGGTCGGAAAGCCATGAAATCCTTTAGTAATTGGCTCCCGGTATCTATCTCTACAGCTGGAACTGCTAGAGTAATTGGTGGATCGCCTCCACTACCTCTTACTTCTTGTGGTACTTGCGGTTGCCTCACTTGATTGGTAACTAGGGTATCGACTACCCTCACCAATCCTACCAACATGTCTCGCATCTCGGCCATACCCTATCGCAAGTCACTACCAGACTCCCCTGGTGAGCCTGGTGTGGGAACTGGAACCTCATCTGGCATAGAAATAGCCTGACTGCGAGTACGGGGTCGTCCTCTTCTATTACTCATCTTCCTGCATTACCACTTAGGGTCAGAATACTATAAATTGGGCTAACTTATCTAATTGACGGACACAAGTCCTAACTCTACCCAACATCCTATGTGTGTACTAGAGACTCCTCAAAACACTGCTCTGATACCAATACTGTAACACCCCCTCTCCTAGAACTGCCCGAGAAGAGGTGCTATGGAAAAATAAAATAAAACTAACTGATAACTAAAATCTGATACCAATAATGAATATCTCAATCAACTGGAATAAAACTCTGAGTCATCAAGACTAAAAACCATAATTGCATCTAAGGGAAAATCCCTAAACTGGAAATAAAAATAAACCCAAACTGATAAACACTATAAAACTAACAACTCCCAAACATCTTTTATCTTGAGCTGAAAGTAAAGCAAGATCGCTATGGGGTAAACAGCATAGTTCAAAATTTTTGAACTTACCCCGATCCCGGCGATTGGATCAACGTCGAAATTAAATCATTCACAAACAAATAAATAAATCTAACATTTAGATTATCGAGTCGTTCGCGGATTCGAGCCGTCCAAGCGTCCGGCCTCTAATTCGTGATACGCGGCACGCGTCCATTGGCAAGGAGAGCGGAATAGGAGTGCTAGCTCCTTCTCCTTTATGCGGCTTGTGTATGGACGGTAAAAGAACGCCCTCGTTTCGTATTGATGCCAAAAGAAACGGGGAAGAGTGAACGGCAATGCGTTTTTTAACTCTTGAAAAACGACACCAAAAATCACTTTTTTTTTTGGCAACCCATAAAGGGATATTTATAGTGAAATATCCTAGGGTTTTTAAAACCATAATGGATTGGGCTAGCCCATTAATTCAAATTCAATTAGAATATTAAGTGGGCTTATTCTAATCCAACTAGAAATATAATTAAATGGCCCAAATCCTTTTATAGGTTTAAATAAAATATTATGGCCCAAATCTAATTCAAGCCCAAATATATTTTATTTAATATTTGGCCCAAATCTAATTTGGTCCAAATATAATATTTAATATTTGGCCAAAATCTAATTTAGTCCAAATATAATATTTATTTTAATATTTGGCCCAAATCCAATTTAGTCCAAATATATTTTATTTCCTATTTGCCACTCTAACAAATAGAAAATTATTAAATTAGAAACTCCTTCCTAATTTAATTAATTGCCATTTTAGGAAACTCTTTCCATTATGACGACCCCTCGCCATATCGACGTCATTACGTCTATTTGTTCTTTTTCCGTGAGAACCTATGATGGCACAACTTCTTGCCGAAGTGTCCCACTTAACCATACGTCCACTCTCTTAGTTTAAGCCAAGAACCGTGCCTATTGCGTATGACTCATTAGGCTTCCAAATATGTTAGCAATGTGTCGGTACAAACACATGAGACAAGATTGGCCTCTAGCAAGGCATCATACCTACCCAATTATTCAGAAGGATTCATAATCCGCAAATAACCTTTCACGAGCATGGTTACCGTGTAATTCGATCCTCTCGTCAATGTATCTTATGTGATCTTAAGTATGGCGATGTGTTGCTTGATAACGATCACATGAGTTTTCTTCGGTCTTCTGGATATCTTCACTTAATAGAAAGTAAATCAATAACTCCTTATTGATCTCTTTTACCATGGCCATGGATTTAAAGTGAATATCCACCAAAGACGCCTTAGATACATCATCCTCTATCAAGGGATAGACGAGTCCCATCTTAGTTATACACCCATCTCCATAAGCCTCACGATATACCCAACGATCGCCCACGTGCAGCCTTTGTCTAGGCCCATCGAAACGATGTCAAAGCATATCAGTCTTCTTATGAGATGACCGTGACAACCTTAGGTCCAAGGATTAGTTACACCTATCTCGTATGAGAATACCATCAACATATAACCAAAATGGATTCTCATGGCGAGTCATGTCCAGTGACACGTTCTACAACATTGGTCACCTATGTACTTGTCTAGGCATCCCCATGCCTATGGGTGTGAGACTCCCATTGCTATCACATACCAAAAACATAGCACATACAAGTCTTACCGCAATTGTCAATGTCCATTCTTGACATCGCTACGACTTGGGACATTTAATGATGTCTAGAAATTGTGATGCATCATCTCACATCTTTATAGATTATTCACAGTATACATCATATGGACTTCTATCTAGTTTCATTCGGTTATTACAATAATAACAAGACTCTAATAGAATGACTTTTTGTAAATTTGAACAACTCCTTATTCAAATAATAAACATGATTACAATTGTCAGTGTACAACATGCCCAATCTGATTGGGTCTAGAGCACCTACACTAACATGAGCGACTCCACGTATACACACTACTGGACACTGCTACTAAGCCCCACATCTGGTACTCCCCAACTAGGACCTGGAATGGTGAAGAGTACAAGGTGAGCTACAAAACTCAGCAAGTAATAAACTTGAAAGAATAATTGGAGCTGAATTGAAAAATATCGATACTGATAAATATTTACTGAACTTGTACTGAGAGATATAATAATTACTGGATTGCATTTACAAGATGTAATGCACATAAATTGTAAACTAAATGCAGGTATGCAACTTTGGCACGTAGGCCCACATAACTGTAATACATACCTGGCTGATCTGAATCCTGCAAACATAAAAACTGTAAGCACATATTATTGGCAATATGCCCCTAACCCCCTGGTCGACATCAGGCGAGCATCTCATAACTGAGATATAACTAAACTGATACTAGTGGGATCCAGCCGCCTGGCGCGCATAATGCAATGCTCATATAAGTGCTGGCACACGATATGTAGTGCTTCATATAAAGTCATGCTCAATGCTCATACAAATGTGTATGCACAATAATCTCACAAAATAATGCTGACCATGTCATAATGAATTGCTAAACATGGTATATGATTTTTACCAGCTATATTAAGATACAAAGATTCTGAAATTTCTGAGTATAGGCATGGCATATTGGATTTTATCATATCTTGGCATAAAAATTCAATAGTTGAATAATTGAATATTTATATTAAATTTAAGACTTGCATCAAGAATTTATTGGAAGCCATTCGGATGCCATATGATACTATTCGGATGATTGAGAAAGTATAAGGAGTAATTCGAATGAAGCAACAGCCCATTTGAATGAAAAAAATAGACTACAGCAAGCTTATTCGAATGGCAGAGGCTCATTCGAATGACAGAGGCTCATTCGAATGATAGATGATATAACAAAGGCTATTCGGATCTGATCAATGACTCATTCGAATGACTCACAAATTCATTCGAATGAATTTAACAATTTTTCAACTTTTGAACTGGCAAAAAGTGACTCATTCGAATACAATAGTACCCTTATTCGAACGAATTAATGGGATACTCACGGGTCATTCAAATGACAGAGAGACTCATTCGAATGCTAGACTATACAAAGCAACAACTTATTCAAATCTTCAAGGACTCATTCAAATGACAAGAAAACTCATTTGAATGACCGTCTCAAAACTTCAAAAACACATACGAATGATACGATAACACATAACTCATTCGAATGACTGGTACATTATAAGGGAAAAATTTACGATAACACTAAAAACTCATTCGAATGACACAAGACTCATTCGAATGACTGGAATCTTATCAGACATAAAACTCACGATAACAGAGACGATATCTTGAATTACAAACTTAACATTACTACACCATTCCAAAAGAAATCTTGAGAAAACGAATCCCAATTGCTTCCAAACAAACTTATGAATGATTCAACAATAAAATTGATAAGAATCGCTGGAAGTAATCATGCATGATCTAGTATACATACTCACTGCTCGTGCATATATATGTATATACACTAACTATAACATAAATTTGAAACTTAAACAAAGAGCTGCTGAAACTAATGATCAAATGCTAAATACGATCCTGTAAGAAAGATTTATAGTGAGAAGAACTTGCCTTTCAAACTCTCTGATCGATCGAATCAACGCTTTTAATGAAAATCTCCCTATGCCAAGACACTGTAATGCTTCCCAACTCTCTGCCTCTTCTTCTCTCTTTTGTTCTTCACACGGCGTGAAGAACTATTGGCCATCAAACTCTCTATATATATACTTTAAAGCCCTAAAGCCCATCTCACTCTCCTAATATAACTAGGAGTCTTCTAATCCAATCCTCTCACAAATGGATTCATCAATCCCTTAATCACAATAATTCTATTTACTAATTAAATACTAATATAAAATCCTTAAATGACCCTCAAGTCCTTGCATTTAATTTCTCATAATATAAAAAGAATTAAATGCTATTTAAAAGCTATTTTCTCAACTAAAAATATTCTAAATTGCCACATTAAAATTAAATGGCAAATTCTCTTAATTAAAATACCTCACTAATTAATTAAATAATTCTAAATAAATACTAAACCCTCTAACGGGTCGTTACAAAATATGCATCTTCTTAGTATCAAACAAGGCAACAAAGAAACTTTTCCATAATACGTGGATAGGTTTCGCAATGCAACTCTAAAAATACGAGACCTACAAGTCAAAATTGCAGTGACAACCATGGTTCAAGGAACTAGGTCCACTTCTATACAAAAATATTTGGCCTTAGACCAGCCAACTACCTTGATAAACTTATTTACTCAAGCCAACAAGTACATTTTACAGGTCAAAGTAATGTAAATAGTCAGAAGAAACGAAGAAAGAGGCTAGAAAAGAAAAGAAAAAGACTCCAATGGAGAGATAAGCTAGAGGGAAGAAAAGGCCAAAAGACACAATGATACTCTTCAACTCCAATTTACAAAATATACTTCGCTCACACTGTCACGCTTCAATATCCTAGTAGTCGTCAAAGGAACATGCCTCATTAAATTCCTCAAGAAGGTTAACAAGCCTATGGGGAGGATAAAGGATGCCTTCTACCCATTCCACAAGACTCAAGGCCACTCCACTAGCAGATGCCAAGACTTGAAGAATTAGATAGAGGCACTACTCAAGGATAGGAAACTGGTAGAATTTGTGGATACATGAGCATATGGGAAAGAACGTGTTGACTGCTATGAACGTCAGGGGCATAATTCAAGGCGAGGAGAGCAATGAAGGAATATAAGGTTTTTTTGATAGATCCATGAAACATTGTTCAAAGATCGAAAGCTTGCAAAGGAATCCATATAACTTGCCTCAGGAAAGTCTCATAGGCAAGATTAAATTTATGTAGGTCATTCAATGATACATAAATAAAATAACTTTTATCTTATGATAGTTTCCTTTTGTGTATTTTGTTTTTCAGGACAATAAACGCGTTGAAAAAGGGCGAAAACTCTAGTATACAAACGAAACCTAGAATCGAAGCTTAATGGCACAAGAACGATCTAGGAATCGAAGCGTAGAGGCATGAGAACAATTCAAAAACTAAAGTGTGAAAATGCAAGAATGATCTAGGAATCGAAGTGTAAAGGTGTGAGAACAGTCCAAAAATCAAAGCACAAAGGGCTAAAACAATCAAAAAATCAAAGCACAAAGGCGTGGGAACGTTCCTAAAAACAAAGCATGAAGGCACCAGAACAATAAAAAATCGAAGCGTGAAGGCACCAGAATAATAAAAAATCAAAGTACAAATGAGTGAGAATGGTCCAAAAATCAAAGCATGAAGGTGCCAAAATGGTCTGAAAACCAAAGCACAAAGGCATGAGAATGGTTCAAAAATCAAAGTACAAAGGCATGAGAATGGTCTAGGAATTGAAGTGCAAAGGTATGAGAATGATTCAAAAAATGAAGTGAAAATATGCGAGAATGGTTAGAAAATTAAAGCACAAAGGTACGAGAATGATCCTAAAATCGAAGCGTGAAAGCATAAGAACAATTTAAAAAGTTAAAGAAAATGCAAGAATCACTAGAATGATAAAGGGAAAACCTAGCATCAAGGGTGCAGAACATGTAAAATCAAATTAGGGGTTGAAAACACTAAAAGAAAAAAAATGATTTGGGATAACCCATAATCAAAGCTGATAGATACGCAAACATGATCCGAGGATCATCATCCGAGGAAAGAGGAAGTTAGAAGTACTGACGGATTACAAAGAAGACCCTTAAGATGTTCAAGGGTTACTTGCGTCAATAGACGAAGGACTTGCCTGGAACACATGCGAATGATAAGATGCCCACGAGCCCTCACGGGATTTAGACACTAAAAAATGCCTCATTAAAGTCAAAAGACTAGGGAATGGTGGGGTAATTCTCCCATTGTGAAGTCTTATAACAAACAAGACCACACAAGGTATTGCGAAACAACGATGCAATCTTCCTCAATGGAAAAGTCCTATGATGGAACTAGTCGTCCACAAAAGACTAGGGAGCCATATTACATAATGTTCGAACTCCATCCTAGCCTCACCTATGTCATCACCTCAATGCAATTTGGTGATCTACCCAGGACCAAAAGTTGAGCGACGCTTCGCCTAAGCTTCGTTCATCTCTAACGATTCGAGACAAACGATAAGCAAATGACTAAGTATGAGCTCTTAACTCTAGCCTCAATCAACACGCTCATCAAGATTTCAAAATCCTCATCATTTCTGGTTCAAGCTTGGTTTTCCTTACATTCAAATTGGGAAGCCGATGACAAGAAACTGAAACGTGAAATCATGAAAATGAATTGAAGCACAAAATGAGCAGAAACAACCCTAAAGCTTAAGACACTTAACACAAGAGAAGCAAGGGTATTCTATAACATAGTTTACTCTTCCATTTGAGAAACTCAAATGAAAAAGTGGGGAGAAATTGATGTGTCATAACAAAAAAATGCTAGAAAATAAATTAATAAACAGATCAACACAACTTAATCTGGACGACCCAACAAAAAAGGGTTGTAGGAGATCTGTGACAAGTGGCCAATATAGCCCATAGGCCGGAAAAGAAGGCTGTAGAAGGCCCTAAGAAAAATGTTGTATCATATTTTTTGATATATGAGAAAAAGGGTTTGATGAAAAACCTATCTTAGAATGAAAAATCTTTTATGTTAATCTCATATTTCGAAACATGTATCAAAAGTTTTGGCATGAATATTCAAATGTTTGATAAATCTAAAGTTCATGCATCATGTTTCGAAACCTATGTTCCATGTTTCAAAACAATGTTTAACCAGGTTTCTGTTCTTGTTTTGAAACTCCTTTTGAATAGGTTTCAAATATTTTTCTAAGTATTCATGTTGTATTTCAAATCATCTATGAGATTTAAGCATATATTTTGAAACCCACATGGTATATTTCGAAACATCTGACTCTATCAATAAAACTTTTAACAACCGAGATGCTTTTGCTTTACATTTTTTATTTTTATCAGAAAGCTTCTCAAAAGTTTTTTTTAAATTTAATCTCCATGCTCTGACAATTCAAATTCAAATTTAAAAGTGGAGATCAATTCTAAATCATAGTGGGCATAAGACTTTGTCTCCTACTCATGCTGTCTCTAAGTGCAAGTCTAGCTGTAAATGTTGGATGTTTCAAAACATGTGATGTATGTTTCGAAACCATAGTGTAAAATTGTGTTATTTTGAAACATTCTTTTAAATCTTGTCTCTAACAGCTATAAAACAATCAAACTTCTATAAATAGAAGGTATTTGAAGATAAGAAAGATATACATATCAGAATACACACATTCAAGATACGAGCGACACAATACACAAGTTGTGAACAAAAGATTTTGATTGAGCTTTCAAAGAAGATCAACATACATCGTGGTGTGTAAAGGAGAGATAAGTCAAAAATAAGAAGTATCATATCATTCAACTCTCCTCACCTCAAGATAAGAGGTTTGTACAGCCATTGGTAAGGCATTTCATTGCTGTAAATTCATTGGGCTGTAAAGATAAATTTTATTTATCTTGTTGATTGTTGTAAGATTTGAGTTGAGCCTTAAAACTCATTGGGTACAAGGTTTTAGGGTGAACCATGGTAAAACCCTTGTTGTTGATCACTAATGAAAGTGATTGGGTTTGAAAATCCTTCAAGTGGAAAGACTTGAAGATAGTGGACTAGGCGGGGTGCCAAACCACTATAAATCTCGTGTGCACTCAATTTATTGGTTTGGTTGCTTACTACTTATTGATTAAACTCTTAAAAGGATTGTTTTAAAAAGCTAAAACAAATTTTCTTTGAAGCATAAGTATACGTAAACCTATCTTTAATCTCAAGCATCTTTGGCAAACTCCTTTTCAAAGAAATCATCTTTACCAAAGTCATTTCTTTGAAATCCTAAACTAAAAGTTTTGAATCAACCCAAAACAGAAAGGTATATTTTGAAACATATATAATAGGTTTCGAAACCTACTTAACAAAAACGTTTATTTCGAAATATACACCCCTATATTTCAAAATATAGTTCTCTACCACAAATTGGTGTTTAAATTATCGAAAAATTTATACAAATCCCAATTCACCCCCCTCTTGGGATATATTTGCTATCATTTGGATCTAACAAAAAACACCCCCATGTCCTAATAGCACAGTCACAGGGGGCAACACCACGGTTGCCCAACTGAGCGACTGCGAAGGGTAACCTCACCGCCGCTCAATAGGGCAGCCTTGAGAGGAGTATCATCTATAAGAATCCTAATCCTAACAAATTAGGAAATATCGAGATAAATGTTATCTATAAGAATTCTAATTTTGGACTACTTAGCATTACTTCATACCCCTCTATAAATAGGCAAGCACTCATTTTAGAAAAGGTACGTGTCAAATACTGATAGAAATTATACTTTACATTTTTCTACATCTTTAGTGTTTGACTTAAGTATTGGAGTGTTTGCGCAGAGACCTCTCCATGCCCTTTGACTATTTCTTTCCTTGCAAAGTCAGGCGGCCAGATGACAACGCTCCCAATCAAATAAATTTATTATTGTATTTTAGTAACAAAAATTATATTTTGGGTTGCTATTGTTGCTCTTCTTGTTATTATGTTAGAATTTCCTACTGTCTCATCATCTTATAGATGAAAATGCAAGTTATCCAATTATCCTCCCGATGGTGGTCATTTCAGAGCTTTTTTATTATTATTATTGTCATTTTTTTCCACTAGACAGCTTGAGGCCTTTGTTTTTCATCGTTCTTCTATTTTTGTTAAGCTTCTAAGTTAATTAGTGAATAGTGTAATAAGGTGTAGTTGCATTGGGGTTTGTATGACATCATGCACTTCACTTATCTCCTTGAGTGCTTACTTGAATCAAGGGTCACACTAGGTCTTACAAGTCATTTAGTGGTAGACTAGATTGAACAAATGACTAGTGTGCCATTCTTTCATCAGAAGTTGAGTGAGAATATAACATTTCAACCATTAGTATCACATTCATTCCCATAGATGGTGTTGATGGTGTAAAAAAGCCCACCAGAAATAATTAATGGTTGACCTAAATCAATGATTTGGAAGTTTGTGGGTAAAAGTTGTTGTCTACTTGTTTAAAACCCCTAAGAAGGTTCGAAAAGCCACTTGGTAGTGTGCTTGGAAAGGATCTTTGATAAATCAACTTGCCTCGTCCAAGAAACATCAAAAATCTTAAAGAAAAGAAAAATTAAAAACTATAATAAAGTTTCAAAATATAGAGAAGAAACCTGTAAACCTGTTTTTTCTCTCTTTTATTGAAAATCGTATATCAATTATCATCATTGTGTAGTAGTTAAATTAAAACTCCTCTCAACATAGAATATACCTTGAAACAAGTTTATATAATAAAGAAGAAATTCATAGTTTGATTTCTTTTATATTTTTAAAATCATGTATTGGTTTCATATTTTTTATAGCTAAGCTTAGGGCTACCCTTAGGCCCCCCCAAAAAAGGGGGGGGGGCTAAAAAATGGCACGCTAGGAGAAGGACGAGAGACCCCGAAGAAGATACCGAAGAGAGAGGGAGAGAAATGCTCGAGAAAAGAGACTGTGGATGCCGATGAAAGGAAATGGCAGATGTTGATGGGAGCTAGGAGACCAGGTTATGCAATCTCCAGTAGGAGAAATGAGACCAAGAGCAAGAGACGGCAGACGTGCTATCGTCGGTTAGGATAATGGGAGAGAGGGAGAGAGAGAGAGAGAGAAAAAAAGATAGAGAGATGACGTTGCTCAGTACTCGCATAGGACAACGGGAGAGAGAGAGAGACAGAGCGCTACGGTCAGCTGAGCCTGCCGCCTGCCGCCTAAGACCCCACCAACTCTTAAGCTAGCTTTGGTTAAGTTAAAAAAACAAAGAACTTAATATTAACCTAAAATATGTTACAATTGTTACTCAAAATTTAAATTTGACCGTAATTATGACTTTGAATTTGACTATGAATATGATTTCAAATTTGATTTTATGTGAAATTTATCTCATCTAGAGGAATATCCTCATGAATCATCTGCTGATCAGGATGGTTTCTTGTGTATATATATAGATGATTTTAGGTCTATAAATAGGTGCCCAATAGTCTGGAATTAGTTGCAGCTATATCACTTTTGTTGTAGCAATATTTGCTCAGTGATATTTTTAGGTGATAATATCACTTTTGTACCAGTAATTATTTGTTTAATGATATTTTTATTTTTTCTACTCATAGTTTTTTCCGATTTGGGTTTTCCATGTGAAATTTTGTGTTCATGTGTGTGTTGAATGGTTTGATTACGATTTGTTAGCGATTCAATTTTGTAACAAAGTGGTATCAGAGCCATTAGGTCAAACCATCAACCGTTTGCAAATCTCAACCGTTGGATTTGAAATTTTAGCCAAAACACAAGTTGTCCAGCTGTAGCTACAACCATTGCTGCATTGTGAGTCGATGTTCGATCACCGCCTCCACTGTCGAGGTCGTTGTCGTCGCCACCAAGAGCTTTGCCACTGCGTTCATTCGTCTTCTTCAGCCAGATCTTGGCAACCCTTCGTCTTCTTTAATTGTCGCAACAGTCACCTTCATTGGTCATTTCCTCCTTACCATAGCTGTTTGCTGCCTTTATTGTTCGTGATATTTTTGAAATGTTATGGCACACACCCAAGAGGGGAGTGAATTGGGTAATTTAAAAATATGATAGAACTTGTAAAACTTTTTGATCCAATTGAGGTTTTAGTGATTTAAAACATAAAACATATAAAATGACAAATGTAAAGCTTAAAGAATGTAAAGCAAGAAAAATAAATATGTGAACTAAATGAGGAATAAAGAAATGCTTGGAAAGATAAATAGATCAAAGAACCCAAGCACAAGAGAATACAAAGATATATAGTGGTTTGGCTTAACCAAGTCTAGTCCACTACCTTAGTTCATCACTAAGGATTTTTCAACCAATCCACTAAAACCTCCTACTTAACCAAGTAGGCCCTCTAGTCCAAGACTAGAAAATTACAAACCTCTTGCTTATACAAGCAAGCCCTCTAGCACCTAGCTAGGTATTTCAACTTCATGCTTCAAATAGCAAGTCCTCTAGTACAACAAGTTAGGAAATACAAAATTTCAACAATAAGAGAGAATCTAATAGATGAATCTCTTAGTTACAAGATCTCTCAAAATACAAAACAAGACTTGAATGAATTGATACAAATTTAGATCAAAGCCTTGAAGAGAGAAAATTATGAAAGCACAAATACAATTGAGAAGAATAATAATTTGTAAGCTTACTTCACTTCATTCACATCCATTAATCTTCTCAAGTCCATCCAAACTTGTATTTATAAGCATCCCAAAAGATTCAAGAGAAATATAGCTATTTGTGACTGTTGGAATTTGAAAAACTAGTCGTTATGGCTTTCTATGAAAAGAGTTAGTCGATAGAAGAAAAGAGATAGTCGACAAAATCAAGTAATAAACAATACTTAGTCGACAGAACAAAAGAGTTAGTTGACAAAAACAATTTATATATTCTGTTAGTCGACAAACTAAAAGAAATAGTCGACAGATGCAAGGGCTTAGTCGACTAAGTCAAGCATTTAGTCGATAGATTAAAAGCTAATTTTTTTTATTAAATATATATAAGTTGTTGCGCATGAAGAAGCAAGGGAACATCCAGGAGGAGTGGCAGCGCACACGTCCTTGGGTGCGCAAGTTTGAGTCTCTCCGGCCACTTGAATTAATTTTCATTTAGCATTATATGTAAGTTTATATATAAATTTGAGCATCTATGTAACAAATAGACTTATAGTTTGAGTGGTTCAATGCGTATGCCTTAAATCCCTTAAGGCTAAGAGCCTGGATTGAACCTTGGGGCTGCTAATTATTATTTTTAATTGCTTTTTGTATTTAATTTATTTTTAAAATTTTTGAAAAATAATTTTTATATAATATTTTTAATCAAATAAAAATATAATATTCCAAATGCGATTAAAAAATTTATCACAAGATATTTTGGCATTGGATTTACTTTTCATTCAATAAATTTGATCAAATAGAAACATAACATTTCAAATGTCATTAAAAATTTTATAACAATATTTTTGACATTTAATTGTATGATTAATTTTTATTTTGATATGCTTAATAAATCGCATAAAAGAAATTTAGAGTACCAAGTTAATAAAAATTAATAAAATGAAATCTGATGAGTCTATTTTGAAATGTTTACTAGATTTATTGATATTATTAATAATCTTAAATCTCTTAGCAAAACTTGCATAACCTGAAATTGTTAGAAAGATCTTAAAGTGTTTGCCAAATGAATGGAAGCCCAAAGTCACTATCATTCAAGAGTTAAAGAATTTTCAGACTCTTGCCCTTGATGAGCTAATGAGATCTCTCATTACCTATGAGATGGAGCTCAAAGAAGAGGAAGAAGAGGACAACAACATCAAAAAGAAAAGAACTATTGTGTTGAAGTCCATTGAAGAGGAAGAGGAAAGGGATGACAGTGATGAGGATGACGAGCTTGCCCTCATCACAAGAAGATACAACATGTTAATGAAGAGGAAGTTCCTCAAAAAGAAACCTCAAAAGAAAATGGAGGAGTCTCAAAAGAACGAGTCAATTATTTGCTATTAGTGCAAGAAATCTGGCCATATTAAGCCCAAATGTCCATTGCTCAAGAAATCAAAGAAGAAGTCAATGGTGGCGGCATAGCCTGACAATGAAGAAAGTTAGCAAGATGATGAGGCTCAAGATGAGACTACAAGTGTAGTTCTCATGGCTCTGGAGAATGAGGTAAAATCATACTCTTTTTCTTTAGATTTAACATATGAACAATTCCTTGATGCATTTTATGATGTTTTTGATAAACTCAAAAAAGTTTCTACAAAAAAATTCACTTTAAAAAATAAAATGACTTCTTTAAGAAAAGAAAATGATGCTATGAAAATAAAAATCGAAAACTTTGAAATAGAAAGTGTTTCTCTAATATTAAAAAATGAAAGTCTTTAAAAAGAAAATGAAAGTTTGAAAAATCAAGTAAATGAGAAAATAAATTTTGTCAAAAATAAGCAAAATAAAGATAATAAAACAAAGAAAAATAATTTTTATAATTCTAACCAAAAGATCTATAGAAATACATTTTGGAAAAAATCTAAAGAAAAATTATTATTCTTTGGTATATGTTTTTCTTGTTATGAAGAAGGGCATAAAGCCTACTCATGCCCATATAAAAAAAAAATAGTTAAAAAAGTATGGGTGCCTAAAAATATAGTTCCGGAATTTTCTAATCAAGCCGGACCCAAGGAAGTTTGGGTACCAAAAACAAATGCTTGAAATGTTTGTAGGAAAAATCAAAGTCTCAATGGAGTGCAAAGTGGTTCTTGGATAGCGGATGCTCAAGGCATATGACAGGAGATCCGAACAATTTCCTTTAACTCAAACCAAAGGATGGAGGCTTTGTAACTTTTGGGGATAATGCCAAAGGTAAAATAATTGATGCTGAAAAAATAGGTAATGATCATTCCACTATCATTGAAAATGTGCTACTTGTTGATGGATTGAAGCATAACTTACTTAGCATAAGTCAACTATGTGATAAAGGATATATTGTAATATTTGAATCATCTAAATGTGTAGTTAAACATGAGTCCAATATCATATTTGTTGGTCAAAGGCATGAAAATATATATATAGTTGATTTAGATGACCTCTTAGCAAATAATGTAAGATGTTTATCTGCAACTAATGAAGATTGTTGGATTAAGCATAAGAAACTAGGTCATGCTAATATGGATCTACTCTCAAAATTAGTAAGACTTGATTTAGTAGAAGGTTTGCCTAAAATAAAGTTTGAAAAAAATAAAATGTGATGCATGTCAACAAGGTAAACAAATAAGAATTTCATTTAAATCTAAGAATATAGTATCAACAACTAAACTTCTTGAATTACTTCACATAGATCTATTTGGCCCAACTAGGACACTTAGCAAGGAGGAAAGAGGTATGGTCTTGTCATTGTTGATGATTACTCTAGATATACATGGGTTATGTTCTTAGCCTCAAAAGATGAAACATATGATTATTTTTCAGAATTCTGTAGAAAAATATAAAACAAAAGTAATCTCAAAGTAATCAGTATTAGAAGTGATAGAGGTAAAGAATTTGATCATCAGGATATAGAACTCTTTTGTAACATAAATGACATTAATCATAATTTCTCAGCTCCTATAACACCTCAACAAAATGAGGTAGTAGAAAGGAATAATAGAACTCTAGAAGATATGGCTAGGACCATGCTATGTGATAGTGATTTACCTAAATATTTTTTGGTAGAAGTTGTAAACACTGCTTGTTATATGTTAAATAGAGCTCTTATAAGACCAATTTTAAAGAAAACACCATATGAACTTCTTAGGCATAGAAAGCCTAAAGTCAGTCATTTTCATGTATTTGGATGTAAATATTTTGTGTTAAATAATAACAAAGATGCCTTAGGAAAATTTGATCATAAATTTGATGAAGCAATATTTGTGGGATATTCATGGTTTAGTAAAACCTATAGAGTTTTTAATAAACAAACTCAAACTATAGAAGAATCAGTGCACGTTGCCTTTAATGACTCTTCACCTTATCTACCTAGAGTGTATTTAGATGATGATGATGTTTCTCAAAATAATAATCAAATTTTACCTCAACTAAATAATTCATTAGAAACTCAAAACCCTCAAAATGATTTAAGTAATCTTCCTAAAGAATGGAAATTTGTCCAAAATCATCCTAAGGAGCAAATCTTAGGTAATCCAAATAAAGGAGTTAGAACAAGATCATCGATTAGAAATATATGTGAACATTTAACATTTGTGTCTCAATTGGAACCAAAGAAGTTTGAAGAGGTTGAAAATAATGAAAATTGGATGATGGCTATGCAAGAAGAATTAAGTCAATTTGAGAGAAATAAAGTTTGGTCATTAGTTCCTAGACCTAAAAATTACTCCGTTATTGGAACAAAATGGGTGTATAGAAATAAAATGGATGAATCTGGAATAGTAATAAGAAATAAAGCAAGACTTGTTGCTCAAAGGTATAATCAATAAAAAGGAATAGATTTTGATGAAACATTTGCCCTTGTAGCTAGATTAGAAGCTATTAGAATGCTTTTGGGTTTTGCTTGCTATAAAGATTTTAAACTCTTCCAAATGGGTGTTAAAAGTGTTTTTTTAAATGGATACTTAAATGAAGAAATATATGTTGAGTAACCTCCAGGTTTTGAAAATGACAAATATCCAAACCATGTTTATAGGTTGTCAAAAGCTTTATATGGATTAAAACAAGCTTCTAGAGTTTGGTATGAAAGATTAAATAAGTATCTTCTAGATAATAATTACTCAAGAGGAAAAATAGATAAAACTTTATTCATAAAAAATGAAGAAAATGAAATGCGCATAATTCAAACATATGTAGATGATATAATTTTTGGAGCCACAAATGAGAAAATACGCAAAGATAATTTGAGATGAGTATGATGGGAGAATTAAATTATTTTCTAGGTCTTCAAATAAAACAATTAGAAGATGGAATATTTATAAATCAATCCAAATATATTAATGATCTTCTTAAGAAATTTGATCTTGAATTAAACAAAGTAAGTCCAACTCCCATGAGTACTTCAACTAAGCTAAACAAGGATGATAATGGGAAGAATGTTGATCAAAAGAAATATAGATGAATGATAGGATATTTACTTTATTTAACACGTAGTAGACCAGATATAATGTTAAGTGTATGTTTATGTGTTAGATTTCAAGCTAATGCTAAGGAATCACACTTAACAACTGTAAAAAGAATCTTTAAATATCTTTTAGGAACAAAAGATCTAAGACTTTGGTATCCAAAAGGATCTTCTTTTGAATTAATTGGGTATTCAGATGTTGATTTTGCTGGAAGTAAGATTGAGAGAAAAAGCACAAGTGGGACTTATCAATTCTTAGGAAACTCACTTATTTCTTGGTTTAATAAGAAACAAACATCAATTGCACTCTCAACAGCTGAAGCCGAATATATAGCGGTTGGGAGTTGCTGTGCTCAAATCCTTTGGATAAAGCATCAAATAGAAGATTATGGAATCAAGTTCAATCATATTCCCATTAGCTGTGACAATACAAGTGCAATTCAATTAACTAAAAATCTCACTCTTTACTCTAGGACAAAGCACATTGAAATTAAACATCATTTTATTAGAGAATATACAAAAGAGAGAGACATTGAATTAGAATATGTAAGCACAAATGATCAATTGGCTAATATTTTTACAAAACCCTTAGGAGATGATCAATTTTGCAAAATTAGAAGAGAATTAGGAATGTTGAAACTTTCTGAGTAATATGATTCTTCAAGTTTATTATCATCTATGCGTTTAGCTATCTTAAATTTATTTTCCTTGCTTCGCTATACATCTTCAGTCGATCGAAGCATAGGCAATTTGAGGGTGGATTACCCGAGTTGAGGACCAACTCATGAGTATATCTTAGTTTGATTATGACAAAAAAGGAGGAGAAAGAAACTTATGTTTTATTTTTTTTCTTGATCTTATGTACTCCCATATTTGTTTGTCTTATGCAAAATGAATATAATTATCTTATATTTGATAAGTTTAATATGTTTTTTTATAGAAAATATTTTATTAGTTAACTATTTTATCAATTTTTTTATGCATAAAATCAGGGGGAGCATAGGGGAGTTATGTTTATATATGGTAAAACATGAAATTTTTGTTATCATAAAAAATGGGGAGATTGTTAGCTCAAAGGTAAGTAAATACGATTTTGATGATAACAAAAATATTTTTATAATATAAATGTATTTATTTCTTATACAAAAAGTAAATTTATTTTAAATTAAAAGTGGGTACAAAAAATAAATTTATTTTGAATTAAAGATAGATTGTCTTTAGACATATTTCCTTATTTTGATCATTTATGTCCCAAAAGTTTATGTTTAAATTTTCATTTCTTGATAAATGCATTTTTTACTTATGCAAAAAGTATATTTATTTTGAATTAAAGGAAAATTACTCTTAGACATATTTTCTCTTTCTCATACAAAAGTAAATTTATTTTGAATTAAAGAAAATTGATTTTAGACATATTTTCCCTTACTCATGCAAAAAGTAAATTTATTTTGAATTAAAGAATAATTATTTTTAAATATATTTTCTTATTTAATTATTTATGTCTCAAAAGCTTATATTTGAATTAAAGGAGAATTATTTTTAAACATATTTTCTATTATTCATGCAAAAAGTAAATTTATTTTGAATTAAAAGAGAATTGTTTTTAAACATTTTTTTTAATCATTTATGTCTCAAAATTTTATATTTGAATTTTAAAATCTTGATTTCTCATACAAAAAGTAAATTTATTTTGAATTAAATGTGAGACATGTTTTCTTATTATTTGAGAAAATTTAAATATTTTTTAAATTTCAAATTTCACATTAACATTTTCTTTAATGATTAATGTGTTTGGAAGATGTATATATATAGAGTAAGTATGGAGGCTCAAGGTAGAACAAACTTAATAGAGCATTCAAATAAGAGTGAGAATGTTCGAAGTGCTGGAAGTGTGCTGGTTAGTGGAATCTCAACCGTTGGTGACTTGTTTGTAATTGTCTCTAGTTGTAAGTTTGTTATTTTTTACTCACTTATTGTGTGAAAAGATTGTATTTGCTAGTGGTTCTTATTTAGGCAAGGGATTGTATATTGGTTTTAGCTCGAATTAAAAGGTAATGTTGATTCTCCCTAGTAAAAATTTCTCTTGTTCTGTATGATTATGTGATTTTATTGTTATCAATCCTACTGTAATCACCATATATTAAGATCACAAATTTAAGAGTTTTCAAAAGAGCTAAAATTATTAATTTTTGAAAAACTAAATTCACCCACTTGGGTATTTTTCTGGGCAATAGTACTTGAAATTGATTTTGTTTCCAAATCATATACTTTGATTTAGAGTATAAAACCATTTGATATTTTTCATCATCAAAACTAAACACAAGAGTAAAACATTAGTTCGCCTCGCAATCGATGTTCCCTTGGTCGTTTCAATCGTGCTTTTGCTGTCAACCACCATTGCGACTTTCATCGTCCTTCATCGACGATCATCAATCATCGGCCAACTTTCATCGTCCTGCTCAGCCAATGACTATTGGCCTTTCTTTGATTGGTCGCTTAGTCCATCGTTGCCGTTAACGTCTTTGATGACCCTCATTCAATTTGCCATTAATAGGTGCTTCTTCTATTGCTGGGTGTTTCAACAAACCCAAATCTCAATTCGGATCTAGTCCAACCCAATTGACCTGCTCTAGATCTGCTATTTAGTTTTAGATATGTCTTTTGGCTAGATTTGGCCCGAATACAGATTTGACAACCCAAATCCAGAGTTATTTTTGCCCAAATTTACTACACAGATCTAGTATTTTGATTTGTTTATATTGGGATTTTATTTATCGATCATTAGGCATCATTTGGGGTTATTTGATTTTCGTGATGGTTACTTTGAAATACGATATTCTTTTTATATTTAATTTTCATTGTAACAGATTAAGTTGTGTGCAATTTCAGACTGATGGATTTAAATGAAGGTGGAGTTATCAAGGGGGATTTACATTGATGACTGTGGAGTTATTAAGATCAGTAAAGATATGTTGAATCTGATCTCGTTACATATACTTTAAATGCAGCTAAAGATATCCATTACAATGAATTTTGTGCGAATTTGGGTGGTATTCTCTGTGGTGCAGTTTTTGTTGGTATTTATTAGGAGATTATTTTTTTGTGATTTTGTTAGAAAAAAGAATTTTGAATAATTTCATATTTGAATTTTGTGTCAAGGTGGAGTTTGTTACAATTGTGACCTGGAATTCAAATTTGACTAAGATTGGAACTCCTAATTTGACTGTGATTATGATTTCGAATTTGATTGTGATTATAATGTTATCAAATTCGATTTTATGTGACATTTATTTTATTTGGAAGAATATACTCGTAAATCATTTTTTGATTAGGATATGATTTTTTTATGTACATCTATATATGATTTTAGATCTATAAATAAATGTCCAATGTTATGAAATTAGTTGTAGCTATATCACTTTTATTATAACAATATTTGCTTAGTGATATTTTGAATGTGGTAATATCATTTTTGTACTAATAATTATTTATTTAGCCATATTTTTGTTCATTCTGCTAGTGATTTTTTTCTATTTGAGTTTTTTTACGTAAAATTTTGTATCTGTGCGTTTGTTAATTGATTTAATTGTGGTTTGTTGTCGATTCAATTTCGTAATAGAATAAAGCTTGAATTCAATTTTACGATAAAGAAGAAATCGGTGGTCCAATTTTTTCTTAATTTTTAAAAACTATATATTAGTTTTATTATTTTGTAGCAGCTAAATTAATGAAACAAAAAACCACTTTTAAGCATAAAATAAACCACGCCACCCCTTTGTTTAATATTGATCAGTAAGTGTCAAAACGTTATTTATAAGGCCAATTTAGCCCCTTTTTTATTTTTTAATAAAATGCTAAATTAGTTTATTTAACGATGGATAGAGACAACAATTACATCCACATCCACGATATATAATATTATTATTAAGCGCAATTAAGTAATTTCCATTTTTAATAAAAAAAAACATATTAAATGTCCCATCTACTCTTTTCGAGTGTTGGAGGATTTTTTTTGTTTTTTGTTTTTTTATTGTTTGGCTCACACTCAACCAGCCACGAAGACCAGCAGCAAAATGTGGGCCCCACCCGCAACCCATTTTTTTGATAAAAAGGTTGAAGGTGGCCCGTTAGGGAAGTTAGACGTCCACTCCACTCCTCTAACCTTAGCCATTACTTTTTCCACTCCCGTATTTTTGTGTGGACAGGGAGACGCCTCCAGTCCCTGCCCTCTTATTTTTCCCAAAAAAAAGCAAATCCCCTCCTTATTTTTCCATATAAAGCAAACCAAATCAACCATTAACACCGGTGAGTTCACACTCCGCAGTGTCCCTTCCCAAAAGTGACACCACATTGGAAGTTAGAAGATTTTTTTTTTTCTCCTCTCTCTTGTTCTCTTTTGTCACTCAAATATCGTCAACTTAATAAAAAATTCATTTATCTTTAAAGTTAGTTTTGAAAGATGACATTATTTTCGTGTTTGACTAAAATGATCACAACTTTTTATGAATTTAATTAAAATATGGTAATGTGTGACTATATGTGATTAGAATTGATTATAAAATATATAACGGTAAAAGTTGAGTAAGACTATGAATTTGTCGTTCTCGAATCGTACAATAGTTTTCTTTCTTACGACGTTATAGCATTTCATGCAAATATGTGTACCGATGTTCATGACTTAATAGTAAGAAATAACTCCTAATAACATTTTATTTTGCATGGTCTATAATATCATACTAATTGAACTACGAGTCTTTTCTTATCCTCTTAAACTTTTAGTCACCACTATATTATATTTTTGAATGTTTAGAAAAATAATTTATTGTGTTAGCCATCACTAATCAATTCAATTAAGATTTAAATGAGGGAGATGTATCTAATTCATCAAAAGGGTAGACCTATTGGTTCAACGAGGATGTCTTGCTTAACTTAGTTTGAGATAGTATGTAATGCGAATTTGGCTAAAATTTATAAAAAAATTCTTGAGAGCTAAAAGGGCTTACCAAATGGGAGTAAAAAGATCAAAATGTTATCGCCCACTTTACAAATTTACAAAGCGGGCCACTGCCTTACTCTCTCCTCTCCTTTCCTATGGTTGTCGATGCAACCACCATTGTCTTCACTTTGCTATTGTCACCTTACCTCATCAACTGTCGTTGCATCTCCCCTCTACCGAGGATGCAGTGACAATTGGCGAGGCGACGACAACAAGGCAATGAGACAGGGACGAGGTGGTTGTGGCATTGACGATTATAGGAAAGAAGATGAGAAAGCAGAACAGTAGTCTACTTTATAAATTTACAAAGTGGCACGCGGACATTTTGGTATTTTTACTCCCATTTGGTAAGCTTCTCTATCAATTTGTCTGGCTCTGTAGAAGAATTCAAATTTATATTCTAGGGCTAATTGAAGATGAAAAATAATAATATTAATTTAAAAAAAATCCCATTAGAATACTAGAGTTGGATTAGGAATTTTGAGAGCGCCAAACAAGGCCTAAGAGATGAACGGTAGAGAAGCATGATAAACGAAGGCAATAAAACAAATTATAGATACATGATGGAGATATAAAAGATATAAAATCAATGGCGTGGACTTTGGAGAAAAAGAAAAGAATTCAGAACTGTCTAGTCCTCTTAGAGAGAGAGAGAGAGAGAGTCCACTGTTCAGTGGAACCAACACCAAACCACCTGAAACTGTGAAAGCGGAGAGAAGAAACAAATGCAGCCAAGCGGCGGAGGCGGCGGCGACCTGAGTAGAGGACTTGCCCGCTTCCGCTCGGCTCCGGCGACGTGGTTGGAAGCTCTACTCGAGTCCGACGAGGACGGCGATCCACTCAAGCCGACTCAGTCCCTTGCTCATATCCCTCCGGCCAGTTCTACCGCACCTAGCGCCCGGAGCTCCGGCGCCGTCGACTTCCCCGCCTCCCCCGACCCGGCGGTGTTTGACGCCGGTGGCGTCGCCGCCTCCTCGGAGATGGGGTTCCTCCGCCACAACAGCTCTCCTGCGGAGTTTCTGGCGCAGATCAGTTCTTCTGGATCCGAGGGCTTCTTCTCCGGCTTTGATGTGTCTCCCAATTACGAGTATCTTTCGTCTTCTGTCGATGCCTCTCCCTCCAGTAAGCGGCCGAGAGAGGTCGATTCACAACGCCTATCTGCAAAGTTCTCATCGCAATGGGTTAGCACTGAACCTCAACTTCAAACTTGTCTTGGGAATTTTACTCCCTTTTGTAAAATGATACGTGTCTTCATTTCCAATACACAATTGCAGTATTTTGCCTGAAGCTTTCCCTAGAGTCTTCTTAATGTTTGTCTTGTCCATTTTGATAAATAAATAAAGATAATAGCATTATTAATTTCACAGATGAAGTGCCAATGCGTAGGCTAGGCTTAATTAACTGATGTTTGGATTATTTAGTTGGGTCAATTGGAGAATGAGCAAATCTGTTTATGTGCTTCTGGATTTTCTGGAGAATTTGGAGGCTTTTTTGGTTGTGCATATATAGGATTATTGCCCATGTATACATCGGTAATGACATTTGTACATGGAGTTTGTACCCTCAAGAAAGTATAAATATTTCTTCACAAAATTATCAATTAATTTTCGAAAATTATAAACAAATTTACATAGCAGAAGTGTTTATAATTTTCTAAAATTAACTGATAGTTTTGTGAAAAAAATGTCACTATTTCCATGTAAATGTACTACTAATTTTTTGAATGTACAAACTCCGTGTATAAATTAGCATTACCGTATGTATATTGTGCATCCTTTTAGTTATTTTACTTCCTTTAGGTAGAAATGACCCTTATATTTTGCAAGATGATGACATGAGTTTAATGGGTTGAGATATGCTCATATATAATCATGTTTGAGAGGTTAGAGGGGAGAGCAAAGTGCCCAACTACGAGGAGGGATGAGTGGTTTGCTGGATTCGGATATGGAGAAGCTTTTGGAGGATTCAGTTCCTTGTAGAGTTCGGGCAAAGCGTGGATGTGCTACCCATCCCCGCAGTATAGCTGAAAGGGTAAGAGTTATTGCTAAAATTGTTTTTCTTTCTCTCTTCAAATTTATTGGTGGAAAATGTACTCTATGAATTGATCATTATTTGATTGATCTCATTTTGGCCTAAAGCTTTTTTTTTTTTTTTTCTTTTAGGTTCGCAGAACTAAAATTAGTGACCGTATAAGAAAGCTTCAGGAGCTTGTGCCCAATATGGACAAGGTATTTAAGAGTTTCAATTGTGAGATTTGTTGCATATAAGATTTACACCTAAAGTTTGTTGGCATTCCAATATCACATAAGAAACCGAAGATAAATGACCTTGATGCCAAATAGTCAATAGCATGCCTAATTTACATGATGTCAATTACTTTGGATCATCAAGAAAATTGGAAAGAGGAATTTGTGACATACACCATAAATACTGCAAGTTAATGCCATCATATGACAATTGAAGGGCAATTAGTATTAGAAAATTTGAGTCGGCTTTCAGCCCATAAATTGTATGCTGCTATTTGTTTTCTTGCTATGTTTTTGGTTTTATATCAATAGTGGAGGTTATTATTCAAGGTCTAGTTGAATGAAGGTAACCGAACTCAAACAAAGGACCTTGGTTATTTTAAGTTGATAGATATTTTTGAGGTCTAGTTGTTGGTGTTGGAGTTGGAGAGATAGGGGGACTCTCAGAATTTGTTTAAGAGTGCATGTTGCTGAATTTTTCTTTCAAGAATGTTCTTAGCATTGAACTGAATCTGTTTATATTGTTTATTTATTTATTCTGCTAAATAACTTAGGAAGTACATTACACTATGCACTCATCTATTGGCTTAAGGTTGTCTGACAATTATGTTTTGACAACTTATCTGCAAAGGGAAAAATGAACTCAACGTCCGTAAGATTTGTCGTAAACGTAGGCAATACCTCTAAGGTTCTGAAAATAGCAATGACCTCGCTTAACATTACAAACTTTGATGCACTAAGTCCATGTCATTTCTTAACCCTCAGTTAAAATTTTTAAGATTTTCAAAATACCCTCTTGCTCCTCTCTTGTTCTCTCTATCTGCTCCCTTCCTCATCTCTTTTTCAATTTGTCTATCGAGGGTTTTTCCATGGCCAATGTAGGTCTCTCTCTCTCTCTCGCGTGCGCCCGCGCGCGGTTTGGTTGACATTGAATTTGATACAATAACCCTAGCTATGGGGTTCATTTTTAAATTGAATTTAAACAGTTTCAGGTCGTTTGGTAACGCTGATGGAAACAAGGTATTACCTCAATTGGAGTTAATACCTTGTTTGGTTTTCACCAATTGGAAGGGCAAAATAATCCAAGGATTATATTATCCCAGGGGATAAAACAATACCTCCCCCCACCTGGTATAGATCATGGTGGGGATTAACATTTTGCACTCATTAGACTATGTTACTCCTAAACTATAAAATGCCCCAGCCACATTTCTTTCTCCTCAAACAGTCCATCGCCTCCCTGTCCCTCAACCTCACCATTTCTAGATTTCCAGATTGACGACCACAGCCATTGACGGTGTTGGCGTCGATGTCAGCCACCTCCAGCGACGACCACTCTCTCACTGTTGCTGCATCTTGTTCTCCAATTTCAACCTTCTTTATTCACCATCAATTGCAGGCCTTTCACTTTCTTCTTCGTCTACCATTCTTCTTCATTTTCAATTTCAGTTGCCGGCAACTTCATTTCAGTCTTCTTTTTTTTCTCCTTCTTCTTCTTACTCTGCCACTACCATTGTACACTGCCACAGACTTCTTCTAATCTTCAAATTCAATTTCCAGTCGTGAGTTGTCCGATTCTGATTTTGAATTCCTGATTCTACTTCATCCAATTTACAGAATCTTCTTACTTTTTGCTGCATTTGCAGCTTGATTCCATTTCCAATTCTTGATCCAATATTTTTGCTCCATCCAATTTTGCTTTTGTTTGGTATATGTATATCTGCCGCCACTGAAGTCAGTCTGATCAACCTCGTTGGGCTATATCTGTATCTATTATCTATATATAATGTTTTAATTGAATATATATATATATATATATATTAGTTCATGTACAAATATTAGAAAACCTAAAGATTAGAAAATATTTCAAAGATAAAATATATAATTTGCTATTTAAAAGTATATTTTAATATTTTTTGTTCAAAATTAGATTTTTTAAACCTTATTTTTGTAATCAATGGGCAAATTGGTCATTTGACGATCAATGACCAGTAATACCTCATTTACATTTTGACAAAACCAAATATGGAATAATTATAACTTCAAGTAATACATTCTTTATCAAATGTGGTACTGTATTATTTAGTCCATCATTATCTTATTACATCTTTAACTTTATCCCTCATTATTTAATCCGGATACCCAAGACCCCTTTGCTGTTGAGAATCATTTAATTGGTTTTGTTCCCCTTCTCTATTTGTCTTTCTCGCTTTGTGCAAATTAGGTGTCTGAAACTTGTCCACAAGTCAATTGATTAATCAACAACCTAATCTAACAACAAAGATGGATTCCAAGATCAACGAGAAACAAGTTTGATTTATCAATTTTTTATTCCAAGATGGATTCCAAACCCACTTTTGGTTTGCTAAGAACCCAATATATATATATATATATAGAGAGAGAGAGAGAGAGAGAGACCAATCCAGATCCCCTTTTGAATGTATTTTCTATAATTAACATATTTTCTGTAATTAAAAATATTTTCAATGCTTTAGTTTAGAATTAGGTTTTCTAAATATAATTCTATTGAATAATATATATATATATATGTAGTTAAAAGTTAGAAAATATAGTTTATTATAAAAATTTAAAAATATAACTTTTGAAATTAAAATATATTTCTATAATTATAATATAATTTTATAATTAAATTGGGGGGGGGGGGGGGGGGGGGGGAGAGAGATTATGGGAAAAATGGCCATTTTACTCAATTTTTTAACAGCAATGAAGGTCATTGCCACTTTCAAAAAGTGTGGGGTTGTTTCTACTCTACAATTAAGGCAACATTCGGAGTGGTTATTAGAATTTACTCTATTTGAAAACAACACAACCATGTCATAAGAAGCATATAATAAATTGGAAATGTGAAAGGAAGAAACTTAATATATTTCAAATCAGTTTATCAATAACCAATTAGTATTTCAATATTAAAAGTACAAGATAACAAGAACAAGCCTCAATCCCTCTAAGTGAGGTCTGCTATAGATTCTATTTCACCAATATCTTTGGCCATTATATCCCATTTAATGCTTAAGACTTTCCCCTTTTTTTTTTCCTTTGTCTGTTTTGCTTCAAAATTCATCTGATCCATCCACTTCGCTCATAAATGTGCTTATTGAACTTTTTCTCATTTGTCTAAATTAACTTAAACTTATCTTGCACATTGGTGTTGTTCTAGCCTTATCATGAGCAATCTTATTATTGGCTTTGTCTTCTTTTTGGATGGTTGCACATTTGCAATTAACATCTCAATTACTCTAATATTTTGCACAAACATATATATAATTGAGATGAGAATATTGTGGCTGATATGCATCTATATAGGAAAAAACAAAATTATATGAAATAAAGTAAGGGTGACACTTGTTGGTCCGTTATGATGCGAGAGGGGGTAAATTGAGCCTTAAATTTTTTTTCAAATGATTTTCAAGCATTCCCTCAAAATTGATTTGTTATGTTCTGACTCTCTGAGTACAAGCAATCTGTTAGGATTGGATTGCACATACTAAGCACAAAAATCAAGAGAAAAATAGCAATACAAAAATTTAACGTACTTTGGTCTCAATGCCCATGGTCCCACTACAAGGGGATAATCCACTAAAATGTAATTTGCACAATAAAACTAGAAAACCCTCCCCAGACACAATTTTACAAGGATAAAACTAAAAAACCCCCATAGTCCTCTCTAATCTAGATAAGTAGTTATTCACACTCCTAACTCTGTTTATCTGTTTGTGAAATGCTCCTTTTCTCGAAGGATGAATAGCTACATTAAGCTGGCTACCTCATCTCATAAATTACTAGTGCGGACAATCAACAACTGACCTTGAGTTACCGATTTATAGATGATAACTCTAATTAGATTAGGTTTCTAATACCTATCCTTGTCCCATATGCACAGTCAGATTGGGTTTTTATCTAAAACATTCCATCTCAATTAGATTTGAATTTGAGGAGTTATCTAACACATGAATATTTTGACTGACTTAACACTTTTACCTTTCTCTTGGCAAATTTCTTCACAATAAATGCCCATGTTTTTGAATGGGCTAAGGGAGATTATTAATTCAATGCACTACCATTCTTCTTTTCTTCTTCAATGCTTGCCTATTTATATGAGAATTTAAATTTCACGTGTTCTGACCTGCCCAATGCTTATATGACCTTGCATTTAATACATTTCAAGTGGTAGGTGGCTTGAAGCCAATTTGAATTTTCATTCTAGCAGAGTGACTAATGACCAAATTAGGTGGTTGTTGCCATTGCCTGGTGCCCTTCAAGCACCTCAATAGCAAATGATGCTTTGGCTGAACTTGTCCCAAAGTGTAGGCTGAAAATTCTATAATCCAAAGGTCATCAACTGAAGAACAATCAGTTGGCTGATGTAGTGATTGAACAACTTAGGAATTCAAATTACGTTGCCTGATGAATCTTCAGGCAGCTGACGCTTCGATTGAATTTTTTGCTTTATTTTGTATAGGGTATTGAACTTCAGTGCTTCTTCAGTGGCTTACACTGGCTGATATTTCGTTTGATGAGAATCCAAAAATCATCACTTGGTCTCTGGTCAGTCGGCTTAACTTGTTTAGAGCACCTACTGGTGGTTGATCAGCTCCCGATGCTTGGTCAACCAACTAATGGGTCACCTGTTTGCTTCAAGTGATTCCTTAGGCAACTAATGCTTGTTGTACTAAAAGCCTTCAGAGAGTTTAAAGTTCATTTTTCTTAAGAAAAAATCATTCATCCTTCACTTACAAGGGTTTGTTCATCATCAAAAATAGACTTGTAGAATTATCATGCCTAGTTTATGCAACTTGGCTCAACAATGCCTAGTGGAGATGAGAAGATAAAATGCATAAGACAGTTTGGATATGTGAAAAGACCACCAATAAAAGCACCTATGAAGCGAGTGGATAAATGGAAGAAGTTTATAGTAAAAGAGGAAGAGAAACAGCAAAAAGAAAAAAAAAAAAAAAAAAAACTTGATGGAAAACCCTTAAATGTGCTATAGGATATAATGACCTTACAAAAGATATGACCATTGATAGAGATTACCAAAAGTTTAGAATTTATATAGTTGACTCTACCTAATGGGACTAAGTCCTGTGATTGTTGTTGTAGGCTAATATTTTGCATATATTGGCAATCAATTTTTTTGTTTTAGCTTGGCCACTTCCTTTTTCACATGAGACAAGTGCATTCTTGGGTGCTTTTGGGGACCAGTCCACTAGCCATTGGTATCTCACATACCTTCGATTTTAGTTGAGGATGAAAAGAATCAATATCTCTTTTTGCGCCCTTAATGCATTGAAAAACAGCTTATTAGAAAGTTGGTTCCAAGACACAAATGAAACTCACCTCAAGGACTCCTTGGCTATCTTGAAAAGGTTGCTAGAAAGTCACTGAATCCATGCTTGCCTAATGATACAACAGGAGGAATTCAATTAGGTACCTTTAAGCAAAGGAGTGGCTTGAGTTAGGATGACCCCAAGATAGTGTAACAGTGTCATCACTTAGTGCCAAGGTGGCAATCTAAACTGAACTCAAAGGTGCCTTGTAGACACACAAAGAGCCATAGTCTGAAAGCAAGCAGTCTCTTTAGGGTTGAACTTGGCCTACCAAATGTGCCTATGAATTTCTTTTGGTCTTTTTGATGACTTGAACCCTGGGTAGGGTTAGGGCTCGCGTTCTCAATAAAAGAATATTGATTTGCTCAATGAAGCAATAATTAACATGAGAAACCACACGAAGCAAGACACATAATAGCTTGTAATGCTAGAGGAACTTACAGTTTGGAAGGTTTAGAGACTCAAAGCAACTCCAAAGTGCCAAGGTTAAGGTTCCCTAGAGGCTTGGGGGCTGCAAGGTTAGGATGTGGTGACCTTGAGCCACACCTCACACCTGCTGAATCTCAAAAAATGATGGCTTTTGAAGCCTGAATGCTAAACCCTATGTCATCCTTGGCAACCTAATGACCCCAAGGTTATCATCCTCGGCGACCTACCAAGGCGGCAAAACTTGTGTCCCCCAAACTACACATTGTAATGGGACCCATGAATTGAAAATTATCGCCTAATTTCTCGTGGGTAATCGAGGATCAAAAGTGGAGAAGTGGGAAATGAGATCACAGATAAGGAAATGTATCTCAAGTGATCACCATTGCTGAGAAAAGCTCAAACTAGATAGTGTTTCTTGGTGGAGAAGGGCTAGGCAAGCTTCAAGAAACTTGATGATGCATTCTCGTAGAATGACAAGAATTCAAATAGGCCTCTGGTTAGAAATTACCCTATTTATATGGCTTTTTGACTATCGTGCTCGAATGTTACATTCACACGATCCCCAAAGATGTGTGCATGATGGTTGTGGCCATAACTTTTCACCTTCCTCTGCTCAAACATGTGTTCTAAAGCCCCTGTTAATTGTGTGTATAGGCTATTCGACTCCCCACAACCTACTGTTACTCAGACATGGGGAGTGTAAGACTCCTAATCCAATATCTACTCCATACTAACATGTGGTGCAATATCTATATGGACTATTCAACTCCTCACCACTAATGATTACTCAAACATGGGTGGAGAACCCCTAATGCAGTTATCAACTGCATATTGATATATGTGTTGTAATACCTTCCTGTCATGTACTTAGGGTTTAGCCTAGGGTTTGGATTGGAAATCAGAAGAATCTGAGGTAATTAGGACCAAAAACACAAGGATTGGAGGGAGAATTGGTCATAAATGGGGGAGATGATAGACTGAAATGAGGGAGAGTTGCTGACAGAATAGAGAAATGGAGAGATTAGAGAGAAATCAGAGGGATCAAGAGAGGGATCAGGGGGAAAATTAAGAGAAAATTGAAAAGAGGGAAATGACTGAATTCAATTATCAATTCAAACATACATTCTCTAACTACCTTAGCCTATTTATAGGCTGTTCCAACCTATCTAATTGAGAAGCACAACTATTCTCCGCAACCTAGAATGAAATATAGTAATGCATGTAAGCTAACTACTATTATAATGACAATTATAGTCTCGGGGATCCTTGGGGTTGTGACACTTCCATATTGGACAAGCCAAAGCCATGCTACCCTTTGCCTCCATGTGTGATGCCACCCCATACTGCTCCTATTAAGGTAAGGCTTTTCGAAGCTATCCCCAGAGATATGGACAGAATAGCCATCATCAACCCTATCAACACGCCAAGAATGATGAAAAATACCTCCCACAACAACTGGATTTTCTCAAAAAATTAGGGAAGATATCTCACAATGTCAAGTGAGGATTTCAACTTTGCCATGTTAGACTCTGAGTATAAAAGACTGATATCATAATCATATTGATAATCAATTACGTCCTTAAATACAACCATTCTAACGTACGTAGACATCAGAGGCGAACCCATCCCAAAAACATCCAGGGGCTGGGGTAGTTTTTTCATTCCCTTTGCAGGCTAACAGGAGGAGCATTATCAACTCGCCATCCTACTTGGCATTGATTCTGTTTCTGTTTTCCCAATGGTCCAACTCATTTTCTTGAAGGTGCATTTGCATCCCCAGCATGGACTGACATCATTGCCATTGATGCTAATGGTGTTCTCCCAATGATAAATTTTGATGCCATTAGGTTGTAATCTATATGTCTTTGAATTTTCTCCAACTAAATATATAATTACTTCCTTATGGAGTGGCCAAATATGCCCATGAATAGATGAGGAAGAATGCTGGAATTGTTCAATTAACTTTTCTTGCTTTCAATTGTAAGTTTCGAGTCTGATGTATTTTCCAAAGGAAATAATTATCAATTTTGCAATTGTAGGAGAAAACAGGAAAGATAAAAAAATTTAAGCATATGTTTTCAATTATTGATCATAAATTCATCTAAAAGCTTAAGCTATTAGAGAGGGGAGTAACTTTATTTTTGTATCATTATTTTTATTTTCAACAGATCCTTCTTGTGAGGCTAGATTTTACTGCATAACTAGGCTTAATACATGCCACTATTTAACTTTTGTAATCAACCCACCTAGTGGGATTAGGGCTTGTGATTATGGTTATGAGGTTTGACATATATGTCTGCAAGTTCTAATATAATTAACTACTAATCCATAGTTTATGTTATAGGAAAGAGATATAATCTTATTTTAATATTAATATTTATATTCTCAATAATACAAGTTCTGTGCAAAGAGTCAATTCAATCAAAACCTTCAATATTGACTAGATAAAGTACCAGCCAATAAATTTACTAGGCTTGGACATGTGGCTACTTAAATTGGTTTATTTGTGTTTGTGGAGAAGAGAACCCAAACCATCAATGAGATAAATTTATGTAATTGACCCCACTTAGTGAGATTTAGGCTGTGTGTGTTGGTGAAAGGAGAACAACAAAAGAGAGTTGGATCTCAATGGAGAAACATATTGATAGCATTTGGATGTAAGAAGGGATAACCATGTAATGTTATTCTTTTGACCACCATCATCACAAGAGAATAGATGCAAAGAATACTCTTCTGCTCCTTCTCTACAACTTTGTCTCCTTTGTAGTATGAGGTACACATGGTGAGATAACCTGAGATCTAACTCTTTATATCAACTTCCTTATGTATCAAAGACATATTATTCATGGTTTGCAAAAAATAAAAAAAAGACCTATTATTCATAGGGCCTGATCGATTTAAATAATCTTATGCCTAACATTTTGGTTGCCAAGCGAATGTGAAGACATCCAATTTAATAATCTTGCACGTCATTGTCAACTAAGTAAAAGAAAAAGTCCCTAGTAGTTAGAGCTGTTCATTTTGTATCCACAACAGTGAGAACATTGTTATATTTACTCAATATATGAGAGAATCATAATGGTTTCTAAAGACTAAGATAGGAGAAATGAAATTCTACATTGGAACATTGATGGAATACAACAACATATCCAACCTTTATCCCACTATGGAACATTGATGGAATACATTGTAACAAAAACATGACATATACACATTTTTGTGTTCCATTAGAATTGTTAAATAGTAAATTAATTGAGAAGCCTTGGCTTGGTTTAGCTGGTTTTTCCTTATTGTGGTTTTTGATTATGTTTACTCACTAATTTTGGCTTACTATGCAAATATTGTATTAGGATTTTTATTTTTATTTTGTTCATTTATGACTTACTAGCAAGTCATAGCTTCAAAACTTGATAAAGTTTTCAGTGGAATTCATGCCTGAGCTGAGCACTTGCTTTATCTGATGGCTTCTGACTTCTAGAATTTCTCACAGTTTAGTTTTTGGAGTTAGTCTTCCAAGCAAAAAAAAGAAGTTATCTACTTATATAATGCCATTTATGGGTATTATACCTAAGGTTTGTGGCAACCATCAATGTGCTTCAAATAAGTAAACTATCAGCTAGGCTGTTTGCTTGTGTATCATATCAAGTAAAAGTTTCATTATTTCTTCCTTTTCTTTACTAATGTGAATGCCTAACTTTAATTATAACAATTTTATTGATTCGTTTTAGGGGGTACTTAGCACTTACAGTGTTCAGGAATACTAGATCATTTTTGTAGCTGTCTAGAGCCTTATAAAGCAATATCAGCTGCTTTTTCTTGAGCTTGTGCTTATGTGAATGAATATTTAGAGTAATTTAATGTTGAACTCTCTATGAAAATGTTTCTGTATTTCACTATTTTTATCACATAGAAGTTTTGTTGAGAACTCCCCCCTATTGAGATATAGAAAGACATGCAAATCAAATCAAAGAGAAATTGAACCCCTACCATAACAAGAAAAGAAAGCAAAGATTCAGTGTGATTGGTCTAGCAATAGATGTGTACATGATCCCTAAAAGAGATAATCCACCAATAATCAAAATTATAGCGTTTGAATGAAAAAAGTGTTACACTCTTTCAACTCACACCACCACGATAACTCAGTTACATCCTCCCTAATAACCCTGACTATGTCATTGTGTTACTCAATTATCTCATGTCAAGAGGTCTATTTATGGATAACAACCCTCTTGGATTTTCTGTCCCTACCTGATTTGGGATTTTGGGTACTTGAAAACACAGTCCCATCTGATCTGGGATTTGATGAGTGATTCAACAATTTTTCCCTTGATACAAACCTCCAAATACATAGAATCTCACAAAACACTATGATTAATCTGTTATGCCCCATTTACCTTGATCTGCTTGTCTTCGTCATCTGGTTCTACATTCTCATCCTCAAATTACTCTTGACAACTTGAACTTGAAGTTTTCAACATGGTCAAATTGGTTATTCTTCCTTGATTCCCCTTTGGGAGTCTCTTTACCATACTTGTACTTGTCGCCAGAAACTTCAACACTTTGAATTGATCTCTCCCTTATCAGTTATCACTGTTTGAAGGGCTTGCATGATTCATGACACCAACTCCTTGAACAACCCCTACAACAGCTATCTCTCTCTTCCATACTTGTACTTATCACCAGCAACTTCAAATTGATCTCTCCCTCGTCACTTTCTGAAGAGCTTGCATGGTTCGTGACACCAACTCCTTGAACAACCTACAACAACTCTCTCTCCTTTCCCCCCCCCCCCCCCCCCCCCCCCCTCTCTCTCTCTCTCTTTGTGTATATAATTTCTCTTCCTTTCGAAAAAGTACCCAATCCCAAAAGACTAACTAATAATTATCATACCAATTGTTGAGAAAATTCAAGAACGCTATACTACCTGTTTTGATTTAGGGAGACACAAAATTGAAGAGAAATTACACCCATAGAAAAAAGAAAAAGAACATAAGGACTTAATGTGATTATGCACATAGAAAAAAGAAAAAGAAAATTGCATCCATAGAATTTCTGTGTGTGTGTGTGTGTGTAGAATGTATCTTCCTCCCTTGGAAAACTACCCAATCCCAAAAGACTAACTAATAATTATTGTACCAATTGTTGAGAAAATTCAAAAATGCTATACTACCTATTTTGATTTAGGGAGACACAAAATTAAAGAGAAATTACACCCATAGAAAAAAGAAAAAAGAAAAAAGAACAAAAGGACTTAATGTGATTTAGTCTATCAACAAACCTATGTTCATGATCCTCCAAAAATATAATTTATTAATTACCATAGATACAATTTTTGAACAAAGAAATTATAAATCCTCTCTCAACTCAGACGAGCCAATAACCTAGTTACATTCTCTCTAAATAACCCTAGCTATTAAGGTGTGTTACTCTATTACCTTGTACTTAGAGGTGAATTTATATATAACCATCTTGGGTTCCCTATTCTTGAAAACCAATTTCCATTTGATGTGGGGTTTGTGGTGTTATTCAACTTGAGCAACTTGAAATCCAAATATATGGAATTTAAATTTAATAAAAATAGAAATGTGGATAATGCCATGGTGAGACTTGAAGATCAAATTATTCTTAGAAAATATCAATTTTGATATGTTAGACTAATTGTTCAAAATGAAAGATTATCGAGAATGCTACTCAAAGTTAAAGTGGAGAAGTGCAACCAATATTTTATGTGATCATATAATTCCTTTAAAACTAAAGAGAAAGTTTTATCAAAAAGTTATAAGACTATCTTTGTTATATGGTTTAAAATCTTGGGCAGTACAGTACTAAAATGTGGAAAATGAGCAGAACTAAGATGAGGATGTGCAACCATACAAGACAGGACAAAAATAGAAATGAGATCGTATATATAAGGTTAGAGTGATGCCTATTGAGGTGTGATTAAGATGGTTTAGCATGTGAGAAAAAGATCAATAGGCACACCTGTGAGGCGTGGATGGAATAGAAGTAGTTTGTAGCAAAATGAGTAGAGAATGACAAAAGATTTGGTGGGGAAGCCTTAAACATAACATGAGATATAATGGCTTTATAGAGGATACCATGATGAATAGAAATGATGAAGAGTGTTCAAAATTCTTTAACCGATCCCACTTCATGGGATTAAGGCTTGTGATTGTTTTTTTTTTATGTCATTATAGTTCTCCTTTCGATGGGTAAGTTTTTGTTGTGGGATGCAGAATGTTTTTCTTTAGAAGTTAATGTTGTTGGAGACTAGAGGGAGGTGTAGCATAAGTTGCCACAATTATGGATTTTTCATACTTCTGTCTTTCACTTACAATATGCTTCTTCTAAGAGCGCTTTCTTTTTTTTGCAAATTTCTTTATTTAGTGAGAATTGCTGTTTGGGTTACTTCATGCAAGGTCATAGTATCTATCTGGTTTTGAACTTAAAAAATATTTTTCATGTATTTCTGCAAAGGAATGAGCAAATTAAATTCAAAATTGATTATGACACTATCTCTTTAACCAGCTTTAGCTTACAATATTTCATGGCATATGCTCAGTGATCTCTTATAACTGCAATTCTATTGCCGCTACATGTAGCAAACTAATACAGCTGATATGCTGGATGAGGCGGTAGAGTATGTCAAGTTCCTGCAGAGACAGATTCAGGTATATTCTGCACTAAGCAACCTTTAATTTTGCTGTGTACTGTTAAGACATCGATGCAGGGTCGGGGGAGGTGTCCTTTTATAACAATCATTGCCATGAAAAAATATGTTTCTTTTTTTTTTTTCCCTTTTTCGTTTAGTGTTCCATTTTGAGCAAGCTTTGATGGCAAGGGTACTGGTAATAGGAGTGTAGAGATTTCTGGCAATGTAAACTGTATCCTCTATTGGTTGAATTTGAGGCAGCAATGGCAAATTTGGACATAAATAAATAAGTTTTGAGTATTGCTGAGATGTGGATATGAGTGGACCAGCTCTATGTTTTATCTGCGTGATCAAAGGAGGTCCTCACAAAGTGAAAAATCGAAATATGGCAGGAACTCATGGAGCATCAAAAGAACTGCAAATGCATAAATAAAGATTAACTGGGAGAAGGTACTCCGGAGTATGCCATACGCAATAATGGTTGCCTGTCTAGTAGATTTTCCTTACAAATATGGTATTTATCTTTATTTTTGTTGAATTCTTCTGTATTTGTAGATATCAGCTGGCATGCGAGCATGTGACTGTAGCACCATGGCCAAGAGTATCATCACCTTCAACAGAGAAATATATATCTGAAGCTCATTGGCATGGCTGTAGTTGGAAAATGTTGTACACTGTAATGTTTCTTGGCAGACTACTTCCTGGCTCCTTTTAGGTAGAAATATTTATTTTCCATGCCCACAATTGTGTGTTTGGAAATTTGAGTGCCATAAAGCTTGCTGTTTGCATGAAGAGCTATTCGGTAAATAAAATCATTTCATATCATTTTCAGTGGATGGATTTCCCGATTCTTGCATTCTTATCATAGATTTATTCTCTTTGTAACATTTGATCTGTAGTTTAAATTAGCTTGTTTTATGTAAAATATAAGGAGAAAGATTTTGGGTAAACAGAGGTTGGTCGACATGCTCAGTTCGGAGCAATTAGGAATGTTTAGAAGGGCATCTCTAACTTTTTTGACTTGCAAAGAAATTGTCTCTACAATTGCATTGCTGCATCCCGGGATCTTACAATCACAAAGGAATGATTTTTATCTTTGCTAACAATTATGAATGAGATCTGTTGTAGTGCGTATGTGGTATTTTGTACCATGTCTTGTTGCATTTTCTGATATGAATAGGATTTTTACTGTTTGGCTGCATGGAAAACGACAAGTATCAGTCGGCCATTGTGGAGAAAACGTCCATTAAATTTTCATTCGAGATGCTTCTTTGCTGCTGTATTTATTAGTTTATGTAAGTGCATGTCATGGATCATGAACTGCATGTTTGGTGGGCTGTTTAGTCACTGTTGTATATGGTTTCGCTCAAAAGCAATACAGGTCTTGACATGGAAAGACGAGTTTGCAGTGTAGTCTTTATAACCTCACCATTATGTTCGTTGTTCCAAGTACTGGAGTGCCTTTTAAGTGCTTATGTTATAGCCTTGTATGGTAGGTGAGGTGAATCCAAAGTTTTGAATGTCTCGTGAGTTTTAATTACTCTCTTGTTAGAATATATTTTTACCTAGAATAATCATTAGAATATTTACTTGCTGAAATAAGAGTAATATCTGCAAAGACAACCTTTCCCCCCCCCCCATAAAATAAGCATTAAAATATTTAAATATCATGCTAAATAATTGAAGGAAATTTTAGTCTTTTTTGAAACCTTTAATGGTCTGTACTGTGCATTAAAAACACTTGCAATTATTAGTTTAATGATTTTATTTTTCAGCTTCAACACAAAATTAATCGACTAATTTTGGCTCGTTCTTGAGTAACTTTGATTAGTAATTGATTAATTTTTTACTACATTCTATTTTACTCTTTAACTACTCAATTGAATTCAGGAACTACTCAATTATATATGCATTGCTTACTACCAATCGAGAGATGTATAAGATACTCAATTATTGTTGATTGACTATTAACTTATACTCGATTGCTCACTAAAAATATTCGATTAAAATCTCATAATTATTGCTCAATCAAAATCACTCGACTAGCATAAAATTTTACTTGATTAAGCTTAGCTCTTAATCGATTATAAAAGGAATATCACTCGATTATAAATTTTATCACTCGATTGCTTTTAATATAGCTGAAACTTTCAATAAACACTCGATTTATCCTACGTCTTACTCGACTATCATTTAAACAACATATATTGTTTTGAATATAATCAAAACATCTAAAATATTATAAACATTGAACTTAAATATAAAACTTAATTTTCTGATCAACATTTAAATAATATAAACACAAGTGTTGTTTGTGAAAGTTAGTTAAAGTTAACTTTTCAATCACATTCATTTGGTTACATAAAAAATCTTAGAGAATAAATGAGACATTTTTAACCCATATGGCTTTGACAGCAAGTTGAGAATAGTACATGTTACTCAACTAAAAACTTTCTTTTTTAGATTCAAATAAAAATTATTCTACAAGGTTCATAACATAACATAGAGATAAAATATCTCATTCATTCATATTATCAAATAAACACTCTTGAAACACACATAAGTCAAGTATTTCACTTTTACTTGACTAAAATGAAATATATAGAATATTACAAATATATTGAACACAAAATATGTTATTCAACAACAAACCACAACATATAACACAAAGATACTCTAACTTAAGCATTATGATATTTCAAAATAAGAGCACACACAAATCATATCTATGATATAATCTATAAGTTCTAAAGCATTATGATTTTTCAATCATATTAACCAAAACAAGAACACGTATAAGCTTAACAAAGCATATATGACTTCTATCCTATAAACTCTAAGTCATTATACATAAATACTACTAATACTTTCTTTGAGTAATTCTTGAAGGATATAAATTTTAAAATTTTATTACTCAAATGTATTTAATATAAACATGAGCAACACTAGAAGATATTGCTTGAAAAACATGCAACATTTAAATCTTTCAAGTAATTGAATGATTTTGCTTATCAAGTAACATATATTCAACTTAACAAGTTCTTCAAGAGATCTTTCTTAAATTTAAGAATTTGAGAACTTATAGGTATTTTAGTTCTATGAAATAGAGTTTAGGACCACTTGCCTAGGTGTGAATACACTTACTCAAAGGCAAGGATGCTAGACACTTATGCATCAACAAAAGCACCTTGCTCCTAGAAATGAGACATGCTTTCACATATTTAGCAGTTAGGATACTCAAGGGGGATCAGTGCATGGAGGGGCATTAGACTCTGGATCTACTGGAGCTGACTTAAAGGCTAGATGGGCAGGTGAGGGAAGAGGCTACTAGCTAGAGGGTTGTGGCTCGGGCTGAAGTTGTGTCATTGTCGTTGGGGGGGGTGGGGGTGGTTGTGGTGATTCTTCATCTGATGAGTCAAGTAGCTGGTCCACCTTTTGATCAAATTCCCTATAGTGATCATACATCTTCATCACGCCTGAGTATATAACTTTCTGCCTCATCTTCAGTTCTTCAAACATGGCCTCTTGCCTCTCCTTCATTTTCCTTACCAACTCATACAATCATCTCAAAGAATAATCATCTGCTGGGCTCCGTGTGTAACACCTCGCTTTTTCTTGCCGAGCGTGTCGCTATGCTAGGGCCCAAAATATATATAAATTCTTTTTTTTTTTCGGTATATATCTTAAACCTCAAGTACTGAATTCCAAACGCAACCCCCAGCATATCATTCACAATGCGGAAGCAATAATCGAAACTTGATATGGTACATAACTGAATTCACTTTAAATGAAATATAAGAATTCGTATCATTACATCTTCCAATATGGAGACTCATCATTAAGAGATAATAACTAAATACCTTAAATAATAAACAAATGATACCTTAAATAAAATCACACATGATCCTCCCTCAACCCGACTAAATAATATCTTGACCTTCATACAGGAGCAAATACCGGATCTACTCGCCAAACTCATTGGCCACGTCATCACGTGCTGGTTAGATCTCAACTGCCTCCTTACCTCAGTTGTAAGTCTTAACTAGAACATTTGAATATTCCAGGGGCATAACCTAATTAGAAGATGAACCTTCTAGTGAGCGTTTTTAAAAACAGTTGCATGAATGCATGATGCGAATACATGAACAACAT
Source organism: Diospyros lotus (assembly GCF_014633365.1). Classification (NCBI taxonomy): domain Eukaryota; kingdom Viridiplantae; phylum Streptophyta; class Magnoliopsida; order Ericales; family Ebenaceae; genus Diospyros; species Diospyros lotus. The sequence continues at coordinate 14,529,340 of NC_068345.1, forward strand.
TTGCCCTAATGTAACTTCTCAGGTCCAACCCAGCATGGAATCCTAGGAAGAATCCTGACACCTTTGGTAGGATAATCTTAACGTTGTTCCATCAATTGCTCTTGAAAAATTATGACTACACTATCGGGGCGACATCCCAATCCCATGCACAAGTATCAATATGTCAATAATATCATGTCATATAAAAATCATGACTTTCCATGCAATAATATATGAACAAATATGACAAAATGATCATAACTTTTATGAATATCATGCATAATATAACACATATGAGTTTTTGAGAAAAACCACTCACCTGATGCCCAAAATCCAAAACCTCAAAGAATGCGCATTGCCTCGATTTGCGCGCCATACCTAAAAAATTGTACAAATCACTTAATCTCGAGCACAACAATCCTATAAAACATATTTATTCTAAGAACCTCAAAAGAAAATTCCAGAACTTACCCTGAAGCTATGTTTGCATGCAAAACGTGGCTAGTCTTTGTAGAAATTGAGAAACTGAAAAGCCAAACACCAAATCTCTTTACACAAACCTCCTCAACTTATTTTTCTCTTTTTTTTTCATATTTTTCTCACATTTTTCTGGAATCTCACGCTCTAGGGCTAGTGGGCTGCACGTGATGATCGTGCGTGTAGCCCACGTGTCAGGCATCTTCCCCGGCGCTGGGTAACCGGTGATGCTGGTTCTCTCCACCAGTTTTCTCCCCTCATCCAGTCGATCAGAATGGCACAACTTGTGCCTTGAAAGGACAACCGGAAGACCTTCAATTGGAGGCTTAAAGCCTCGGCCAGCCACCCACCTCCCTTCTCTGGCGAAGCTTCGAACACCCACCAAACGCACACGAAAACGCGTCAAACTTTCCAGAATGATTCCTCTCGGCCTAGGGAGAAAAAGCCCCTTAATCTCGAGCCTCAGTTCGTTCCAAATCGCGATCAATTTGAACCTTTAATCTTGCAAAAACCCTCAGCCAACCCTTCTATTTATAGCTGCAAATCGAGCCTTGAAACACTCGAGGATGGCCGACCCAATGCCTTAAACACTTCCCCTAGCCCTCGGATGACCCAAAAGCATCGACCAACGGCCTCGAATGGTCGATTTACAGGCCACGACAATCCAGCCAAGTCACGATTGAAAACCTCGAAATTCGGCCGCCCCCATGCTCGATGTCAGCCAAGCCTTGGTCTTGGAGCATCCCTCGACCAAGCCCTCGAGATCCCAATGGTCGGAGGCACCGATTGATGGCCGGCAGACCTACTGGTCGGCCATGGCAGCCTCTATTTTTGCAAAATTGTAGTTTGGCCCCTTTATTTTCCCAAATTACACTTTAGCCCATTTTCTTGATGCCCCTTAACTTTCCATCATTTCCAATAGGACCCTCAAGTCCTAATCCTTCCATTTCATCCCCAAAGATTCTAAAAAATCCTAATTTTGACCTCCGTCGAGTAAATTTGAGAAATTATACTTAGGCCCGAATCTTTGTTTTGACCTCAAACCCTTTATTTTCTTCCTAAAACCAGTAAAGGGTTGATCGTTAAGAAAAAAATGAAGCCCCCTCAAGGTTCTGTTGACTTCCTGAAAGTTTCCTACGACAATTTTGTTTTTCAGCCTAAATTATAGCTGCATTTTAACTGTGCCAAAAATCGTTCCTGATCTGATTTCTTTCGGTGCCATAAATCATGCCTCAAAATACTCATCATTACCATATCATTTTCCTTTGGCATCTTGGCTCTAGGGCACTCCCTTTCGTTGATTCGTTCAATTTTTCAGGCTATTTCGATACCAATCTTCCCCGAATTCTCATTTTTCTAAAAAAATACTTATTCTTAAATACCCCAAATTTCTTGGGTGTTACATTTACCCCTCCTTAAAGAAATTTCCTCCTCAAAATTTTCATCTAACCGATCATGTAGCTAAGACCAAACTCAGCTCATTATCTAAACACCTCAATCACAGATCAATTCAATCCTTAACAAACACCCTAGTTTGCATTCATTACACGACAAATGCTTACGAGCATGCCGTGTCATTTACAGAATTTCCTGTTGTGGCTTTTTACAGACGATCACACATCTTTCAAACTTTTAGGCACACATATCCTACCCCGAAACTTGAGAATGCCATCACGCATCTAGAACATCAGAACCCTTGGGTTGTCCATGATCATCAATCCATAGACAAATACATTTGTCAACCATACATGCCTTCCGTATCTCGTTCAGCAGATCTAGCTAAATCGTTAGGCCAGTGATAAGATCAGACGATCCCCTCGGCACTACACTCATAGTTAGTAGGCCAACAAGCCTCCAACAACTGCCACTCACAACTATCCACCAGGTCCTGCGTCGGGCACCTCATTGTCACGCCCTGGTGATACGAAGTAGTGTAGTCGTAGTCCTCAAGGAACTCCATCCACTGTCGCTACCTCTCATTTAGCACTTTATGCGAGAACACATATATCAGGCTTCTCGTGGTTCGTGAGCACATCAAAATGTCCCACCATTCCGGTAGTGTCTCCATAATCTCGAGAGCACATACCACATCTGTCAGCTCCAAGTCATACATCGGGTAGTTCGCTCTGTGCCTCGGCATGCTCCCTACATGATCATCCATCCATGTTGCATCAACACGCAACTCAATTCCTTTGAGCTATCGAAAGCTCTCCCTGCATCCGAAAGACCATTCCCATTTGACTCTTTTTATGAGTCCTATCATGGACATAATTATTTCAAAGAGTCCCTTCACGAACCCCTAATAATTTGCTAACCTCAAAAACTTTCAATCATTTCATAGACAGTTAGAGATCTTATCACAGTGCTCCGGTCCCTTGGAACTTGGATCCTAGTCAAGACATAACAATTACGGTGCTACCTAAACTTTGAAATTTGACTGTCTCCTTAGCAGTCCACTAAGCAACTTTGACCTTGGGTCCCAGACCCATTGTAATACCCCATGTTGCAAAGTGTCAAGTAAGTTCAAGGAACTGAAAATCAGTTTGAAAATTTAGTTAACTAATTGCAAAATCGACCGGAGGGAGTACCCTGGACCCTAAATTTTTAAGGGAAATAGTATGGTAATGATGAGTAATACGAGTTATGATTTTAGGCATCAAAAGAAGTTGGATCGGGAACCGTTTCCGGTATAGCTATCTATCGGGTTGAGAAAATCAAATGATCGTAAGGGATGTAATACTTGAGGAAATAGGATATTTTAAGGGATTGTGAATGTTTGGAGATAAAAATTCAATTTCTGACTCAGGGGTAAAATCGTAATTTTTGAGGTTCGGGTAAAAGTGTAATTTACCTAAAAATTAAGGGCATTAGCGTAATTAGTCCATTTTTCAGGGACTAAAATGCAATTAAAAATTAGCTCGAGGACTATGTTGAAAAGGATCTAAGTGCAATTATCCAAAAGTTCGAGCCAAAGTGTAATTCTTAAAACTTTTTTACTAGGGGCATTTGGGAGATTCAGGAAAATCCTCATAAATGACTTTAGAGATAATGATGAAATGTCATGATGACATTAGAGATAAGATGAAACCTCATGATGACGTTAGAGATAAGATGAAGGCTCATAATGACTTTAAGGATAAGATTTGGATAAGATTTGATTAGATAAAATAAAATTTGGATAAGATTTGATTGAATATGATTTGATTTGGATAAAGATTTGATTCGGATAACAAAGATTGCAGAAGATCTTAAAAGATTTAGAATGATTGCAAAATATCTTAGAAGATTTGGTAATGATTATATAATATCTTAGAAGATTTAAAATTGATTTGGATAAGATTTGATTCGGATAACAATGATTGCAAAAGATCTTAGAAGATTTGGTAATGATTATTATATAATATCTTGGAAAATTTAGAATGATTACAGAATATCTTAGAAGATTTGGTAATGATTATATAATATCTTGGAAGATTTAGAATGATTACAAAATATCTTAGAAGATTTGGTAATGATTATATAATATCTTAGAAGATTTGGTAATGATTGCAGAATATCTTAGAAGATTTGGTAATGATTATATAATATCTTGGAAAATTTACAATGATTGCAGAAGATCTTAGAAAATTTAGAATGATTAGAAAAGATTTTGAAAGATTTGAAATGATTGCAGAATATGTGTTTCTTGGTGGCTAAGTTTCCAAAACCTATAAATAGGGGTTCATGGCTAAGGATTCTCTCATTCGAAGTTGTGATAAATTCGTGCTTGACGAGAGCGCTTTGGGTTTAGTGGATAGAGGGGTTTTAAAGCATACATGAGGCATCACACGTGCAGAGCACTTGGGCAGTGCGTAAGGACGTGTAAGGAGGTGATTTGGTCAAAATACTTGAGGAGTTGCACGAAAATTCGAGGTTGGGCATAAGATTCAAGGTGTTCTGAGTTTCGTTCGAGGTGAATGTTCACCCTAAAACTTGGTTTTAAGTTGTGAGTAGTTTACCCCAAAATTTGGTATTTGTGTTACATAAATGTGTTGTAGTTTATGCAAAATGGTTTTGTGCATTGAAACGGTAACTGGTGACGGTTGATTTTATGAGGGAGGTTCGTCCCTAAACGTTTTGAACTTGTGCATTGCATTTTATAAAATATTGTTTATATGATGCATTGAATTGTGAAATGTGACATTGTCTTGAGTTTTGTGTGTACATATGGAATGTCAGCCTCAGATGTTGTCTGGATAGTGTAGCCATAATTTTCCAAGGGTGTGATGGAATAATAGGGGTATCTGATGCTGGTGTGCATGTCATGATAGCCGCTTTGGTTTCCATGCCAGACCGTTTGGTCAGGGAAGTTACACTAGGACGACTAGGTGGTCCATACTATGTTCATGTGGGATGTCAGCCTAGGATGTTGTCTGGATAGTGTAGCCGTAACCGTAATTCTCCAAGGGCGTGACGGAATAATAGGGGTATCTGATACTGGTGAGCATGTCAGGATAGCTGCCTTGGTTTTCGTGCTAGGTCGTTTGGCTAGGGAAGTTGCACTAGGACGACTAGGTGGTCCATGTGAAATTTTGGAGTTGGGATTGTATGGTGGTTCCTGGATGCTTAAGGTGGGAATATAATCTGGTGAGATGCGTTGGCAGCCCCATTTAAGCTAGAATCGCGTCGCGTCGTCGAGTCGATATGGTGGTATAGCTTTGAGAGAGATTGCTCTTTTCCCATCGTAGGGTTGAGTGCTGGGGATTCTCTTAGGCTAGGGCTTACCGGGTGTATTAGTTTATTTCATGTCTTGTATTCATTCATGAAAAATGCGCTTTGAACTCTCACTTAGATGATTCAGCATCTAATTTGAACTATGTCTCTAGAATATTCAAACGTTCCAGGTGAAAGCAGCGGTGCGAAAGGAAAAGGAATTACCGAGGAGTGACGGCGATTAGTTGATAGGTTGTGATATGTCACTTTCAATAATGTTGTTTATTTTGAGGACGTCTTGTAAGTGTTGGTTTGACTTTATATTATAAATAAAGTGGTATCGATTATGACCTGTTAAGGTTTCGATCTAGCTTCCGCATTTGTGTTGGTGAACCTGTCTTAGTTTATTGATGGTTCATAGTTGATATACTGAGAAGGTGTAACGGGATCTTCGGGGACAATTTTTTGATGGGTTTGTATTTGGAAAAAAAATATCCCCGAAATCTTACATTACGTATCGCTCTAGAGAAGTGGGGTGTTACACTCATACCGTGAGACAACCTACAAGCTTCTCTGGTACGTTAGCCACAAGCTTATTACTAGCCTTCTGCCTTGGTCCCTAGCCTCAGATCCGCTGTTACAGGCCATACACCCATGGTGTTATTGTCATTCTAGAGCCTCCTTGTCCTGTCTCCAAGAGTTGTAATTTGACCCGAATCCTATCACTTCTGATACTTTTCTCAGTACCAGCTGAATTCTCCAAATCTCATGGATCCTTGATCTTCTTTTCGAAGTTACACTTACTCAGGTTACCAACATTTCCTTGAACCAACCTCTATTCAAAACTTTTGGTTCGTCTCCTGAAATCTATCAGGACATCTTACTTTTTGGAACTTCCAATCTTTATGGTGCTTATGACAACCAACTTTGATTTCACGTTCACTAACATGGAGCCTCATGCTCTCATCATTTCTTTCACGGTTTGCTTACCTAGCAAGCCAATCTCTACCACAACATCAATCGTGATGTTCCCTAAGAGATCCCAACATTATCCTCAATGTTCCTCATGCGTCTCTCTATCCGAGGAGTTCACTAATATCTCATCAATAGACACAATTACCAACACAACTTCAATGCAGATGGTACATTGGTCAAATCATAAGGTAACATCAATCATGACTCAAACGCTGATTTCCATAAATGGCTCATTCATTTATCTTAACCTCGATCACATATCCATCATAGAAAAACATCCCAGCCTCTTGCAGTTGTTTTATAATTCATCAAATTTGAGGTGAGAGATATCGATTTTTAATTATCACCTTTTTCAAAGGCTGATAATTTACATCCTTAGTCAAGCCGCATAAGGCTAATCATCCTATAACCTCAAGCTATCATTGGCAATTTCATCATTAAGAATAATCCCGATAAATCTTCTGAGAATTATCCTACTATTTCCCATTTTTCTTACGACTTTTCACTGATCGCAAGTGCCTGTACCTCATATCGACAGGCTTCTTATTTCCATAACTTGCTGACATCACTCACCGATACATCTCCTAATTTACCTATCAGGCTACCTAGACTAACTGTCTAGCCATACGAGAGTTTCATTCTCCAAAATTGAAAATTTCAGATCTCTAGTCAATTTAGGTCCATAGCTTCCCCTACTGCAACTTGTCATCCTAGCACATCTTCCATCACTTGATTCTCCCAATCGCGTCAAATATTCGAACAACCTTCAAGACGACAATCCATAACTAAACTACCAGCTAGAGCAAGTAGGTACTTTACATCACCTACGATACTCCAATCCTCATCAGATTTCTTTTTGAAACCTCTAAAGTTTCATCACGAATCCTTAGATCCTCAATCAATTCTTTCAAGAAATTTCTCAAGAATCTCAAACCGATTTATCTCTAAAGATCCCGAATCAGATCACGATATCTGATTCCAATTATCTTCAGTGAACTCAATTTCCTTGCAACTACGGCTCTCAATCCACCATTTATCAAGGTGCTTCTGAGTTCTCATCGACGAGTCGATCACCGACAACTTTACCTAATTCCGTAGGTCTATTTGACACACTAAACCGTAGTCACAACTTCTATTGACTAGGTCTCCTTATCATTCCTTTTTTGGTCGATACGACCTACCAAGCAACTTTTGCTTTCTTAGTACCCGAACTCTACCTTGAGTCGAGATTGCCATCTCACAACTCATCATCAAGGTTTTAGACTTGCCATGCTCCACTATCTGAAATCTCATTTACCGAGAATCCACTGACTCTCGTTTTTCATTCTTCAGATCCAGTTGACTATCTGCACACGACCATTTAATTAGTTCTTCCTAGACACTACACTTACCGTCAGTCAGAACACAAGCTATCATCATCACCCCATCATATAGTAGGCTTACTCCTACACCATACGTCAACCCTCACATAGGTACGCCATGGGTGAAAACTGTACTATTTCGTCGTAGTCCTTCGAGAACTATCATTCACTATCGCTACCACGAGTCTAACTCTTTCTGCAAGAACATTCGTTCTAGGCCCTCATCATGGCCTGTGATTTCATCACCTCATAGGTAGTGCCTAGATGTAATACCCTGGAACTTGATATAAAGCTTGGATGTTGTAGTAGCAAAATGAATGGTATTTTGATTCAGGGCATTAATGTAATAAAGGAAATGATTGCAATGATGATTCCTTATCCTAGAAGACATGAGTAGGAGAGATGAGATTGGATTTGAGAATTTTTATGGTTGTAATGATTAATCTTACACCAAAAGTCTTGGAATGGTTTAGCTTGGAAGTTTTAAGGTTAGCTTGGAAAGGAAGAATGGTTGTAATGATTGATTTTACCCTAAAAGTCTAAGATGACATAACTTGGAAGACTTGACTTGGAAGACTTAACTTGTAAGACTTGAATTGGTTTGCACAAAAAGAAGATAAAAGAGCTTATCTTAAAGGCCATGTGAGGGTGTATTTGGAGGCTTGGGATTGGAAAGCATAGAGGCTTGCATTGGAAGATAGTATCAAAGGAAGGAAATTTCAAAATTGCATTAATTGCTAGGGTAGAAAAAAGGGGTTAGCTTGGAGGCTAAGAGAAATCTTAAAGATTTGGGATTTGAGAGGCTATATAAAGGGGAGAAGGAGAGGCCACGTGAAGCTAAGGAGAAAGAAAGCAAGTAAGTGCAAGAAAAACCAAAGAAAAGCAAGGAAGGGAAGATAGAGACACCTCGACGGAAAACGGAAAAAAAAGAATGGAAATCAAAGTGGTAAATCAAATTTCTTTCCTTAGGGTCGTAGAGCACAAAAATAAGAGTCCGTAGGTTCAAACGGAAACCGAATCGGAGCAAAATTGAGCAAGTTATAGCATTTTTAATCTTAGGTTGCAAAATCCGTAACAAGGAAGGAGGAGGCGCGTGGCCAACCTTTCGGGGGCCTGTGAGGGCGCGTCCGGCCTCTGTTTGGCCTTAAATTTTCACTGTTGTTCTCCTATTTTAATTACCTACAATCCTATGTAAAAATATTTAAGGTTTAGTCCACTGAAATGCGTGATTTCTGCAGAAACAACCCCTAGTGCTCGAAACCGGGCTGTGAACAGTGCTCCGAAAGGTAAACTGACAAGGTGAGTGGTTCTTGCATTCAATAAACTTCATATTGGTCATATGTTGGTTCATTTGTGTGATGTGTGTGATGATTGTGGCTTACACTTCATGCTTCTCTTTGTTAAAGCATATTTCTTCGTTCTTGCATGCATATTCGGTGTTGTGGATGGTTGATGAGGTGGGTGTGGTGATTTGGGGAAGGAATCCGGTGACCTCGATGGGGCTAAGGAGTCCGGTGCCCTCGGAGGGGCTAAGGACATCTAACTCCAATCACGTGCCTCGGTGGGCTAAGGTGTTTGTGGAAACTTGATTCTCACGTTGCATTTTACATCTGCATGCATTACCACCTTTGAACCATCTCACTTAGATGTTATTATCTAACTTGGGTGTTTATACCCCTAGGACATTCAATATCCCAAGTATATCGGAAGTACTAGGTGTTTCAGATTCCAGGTCAAGCGTGGACAAGGAGGTGGACCTTCGCTAGCTTTGGGATCTTGGATTCATTATGTACCCTTGTAACCTAAGTAATATATTATGAATAACAGCTAGGGTATTCAAAGTTTGTAATAAAATGATGCCCTACAGTTGTACTGCATTAATAAGTTGTGTCCTTCTGGAGTATTGAGAGTCTTTTACATTTCTTATACTTGTAAAGAAAATCTAGTGGAAACCCTTTTATTTAGCTTTGGTTAAGCTTGGAGGTTCGATCCAATGCTTTCGTTGGTAAGGGTTTCCATAACGGCCGTAGGTGATGTTAGCTTATAATTGATATCATTGTGTAATTGGAAAAGTGGGGCGTTACAAAACTTCTCAAGATCACGCATCTACCATGTCAATTTCATACGTCGGGTAGCTTTTCCTTTGATCCACCCAACTCTTTCTTTGAGGCAATTGCAAACACGACCATCTCATGATCTCATTGCCATACTAGATACCGAGATATTCTACCCCTTGAGCCTCGCACTGATCGTCGTGCACAAACTCCCAAGATGACCACGAACCAATATACAATTCTTTAAATAGGACACTCAGTCCATATTCAATCCATCTCATTTTGGGTTGATTCCCTAGGCTTTCGGCTTCTTTTAACCTCAACTAGTGGCACACCTCGCATCTTAGATCATTGGGACTTATTCCCCATACAAGGTACAAACCCTATTGTGTTGTCCCAGATCTTCAGCATATGATCATCTCCCAGGCAGTCAGCTATGATGCTTCGGTCTATAGGCCTCCCGTACCTTACCGCTAGCCATCCATCAGCCCTCTGCACGTGGGTCCCTAGATCCAGATCTATCACTGCGAACACTGAACCAGTAGTGCCGTCACGTTACTAGGGTTCCTTATCCCGTCTCTGCGAGTTACATTGGTTGCACCACTATCGCCTTATCAATTGACGCACACTCACGCCATCACTTGGTCATCTTTGGCCTATCACTTGACCCAATCCGCTGGATCCCTAATCTATACATCTTATTTCTGAGACACTAAATGATCCTTGAAAATCCTTATCTTTCGATCCTAACTCATTAGCTAGGCTATGCCACATCAGACTAATCATTTTGCTTGAACTAACTTCCATCAGACTTCCACTATTCACTATGAATAGTATACCAGGTAAGTTCTCAGGAAAGAGAGGTGGGTCATAAACGAACACACTTAAATACCAAGTCTTTGCTTAGTCAAGACTTTCCTAGACATGCACTTCCACTACACCACACTTAAATCCAATAACCACGGTTATCTAATCATCCTTACGTCCGAATGAAATCATCGGACCCTAACTTTCATAGCTAGGTCATCCCGACTAACTATTTTATCGCTTAACAAGGTTAGATCCTCAAATCAATAACCCCTAAGACTTCAACTGATAATTCCCCAAATCTCCAAATAGGGATTTCATTTTACGAACCATTAGTCTCATTTCCCCTAAGCCTCCACTTGAGGTTCCTACTAATTGGTTCCATCAAAATCAGATCCTCTTAAGTCTCCAAGTTGCTTTTCCCTAAATTTTCAAATAGGGTTAAGCTCTAATATCAACTATATCCGAGTCGCTTAAGTCTCCCAATAAACTTCTGCTCTGAGTCCACAACCCCTAAATCATCAAGTAGGTCTTTGACTCAACTTTATCTTTGATACCAAGTGTATCAGAGTCACTTAGGGCTTCCAATCGGACTTCTTCTCCAAAAAAAAAAAAAAAATCAGCTCTGATACCAATTGTAACATCCCGCTTTTTCTTACCGAGAGTGTCACTATGCTAGGACCCAAAGCATACATAAATTCTTTTTTTTCAGTATATATCTTAAACCTCAAGTATTGAATTTCAAACATAACCCCCAGCATATCATTCACAATGCGGAAGCAATAATCAAAACCTAATATGGTATATAACTGAATTCACTTTAAATAAAACGTAAGAATTCGTACCATTACATCTTCCAATATGGAGACTCATCATCAAGAGATAATAATTAAATACCTCAAATAATAAACAAATGATACCTTAAATAAAATCATACATGATCCTTCCTCAACTCGACTAAATAATATCCGGACCTTCATACAGGAGCAAATATCGGATCTACTCGCCAAACCCATTGGCCACGTCACCACGTGCCGGTCAGATCTCAACTGCCTCCTTGCCTCAGCTGCAAGTCCTAACTAGAACGTTCGAATATTCCAGCGGCATAACCCAATTAGAAGATGAACCTTCTAGTGAGCATTTTTAAAAACAGTTGCATGAATGCATGATGCAAATACATGAACAAACATTTGTCCTAGTATAACTTCCCAGGCCCACCCCGACATGGAACCCTAGGTAGAATCCTAACACCTTTGGCAGGATAATCCAACGTTGTTCCATCAATTGCTCTTAGAAAATTATGGCTACACTATTGGGGCGACATCCCAATCCCATGCACAAGTATCAATATGCTAATGATATCATGCCATATGAAAATCATGACTTTCCATGCAATAGCATATAAACAAATATGACAAAATGATCATAACTTTTATGAATATCATGCATAATATAACACATATGAGTTTTTGAGAAAAACCACTCACCTGATGCCCAAAATCCAAAACCTTAAAGAATGCGTATTACCTCGATTTGCGTGTCACACTTAAAAAATTGCACAAATCACTTAACCTCAAGCACAACAATCCTATAAAACATATTTATTCTAAGAACCTCAAAAGAAAATTCTAGAACTTGCCCTGAAGCTACGTTTGCACTCAAAACGTGGCTAGTGTTCGTAGAAACCGAGAAACTAAAAAGCCAAACACCAAATCTTTTTACACAAACCTACTCAACTTATTTTTCTCTTTTTCCCCATATTTTTCTAGCATCTCATGTGCCCTTACGAGCTAGGGCGAGTAGGTTGCTCGTGATGATCTCGCCACGCGTCGGTCATCTTCCCCCAGCCCTCGGATGACCCAAAAGCATCCACCAATGGCCTCGAATGGCTGATTTATAGGCTGCGACAATTCGTCCAAGCGCGATCGGAAACCTTAAAATTCGACCGCCCTTGTGCTCAATGTAGGCCAAGCCTTGGTCCTAGAGCATCCCTCGACCAAGCCCTCGAGATCCCAATGGTTCGAGGCGCCGATCGATGGTCGACAGACCTGCTGGTCGGCCATGGAAGCCTCTATTTTTGCAAAATTATAGTTTGGACCTTGCCTTTTTCCAAATTACACTTTGCCCCCTTTTCTTGAAGCCCCTCAACTTTCCATCATTTCCAATAGGACCCTTAAGTCCTAATCATTCCATTTCATCCTCAAAGATTCCGAAAAATCCTCATTTCGACCTCCCTCGGGCAAATTTGAGAAATTACACTTAGGCCCAAATCATTGTTTTGACCTCATACCCTTTTGTTTCTTCCTGAAACCATTGAAAGGTTGATCGTTATGAAAAATCGAACCCTTCTCAAGGTTCCGTTGACTTCCCGAAAGTCTCCTACGATGATTCGATTTTTCGTCCTAAATCATAGCTGCATTTTAGTTGTTCTGAAAATCATTCCTGATCTGATTTCTTTCGGCGCCATAAATCATGCCTCGAAATACTCATCACTGCCAAATCATTTTCCTTTGGCATTTTGGCTCTAGGGCACTCCCTTCTGTTGATTCAGTTAATTTTTCGGGCTATTTAGATATTAATCTTCCCCGAATTCTCATTTTTCTAATAAAATACTTATTCTTAAATATGAAGTTTTACATTTGATATAATTTTGATGATGAAAAACAATTGTATTTTGATGAAGAAATAAAGTTATGAGATTTCAATGTTAAAGAATTTTATGATTCAAAATATTTTTTTTCATGTTATCATTTATCGTTTCAGTTTTTATAAAAAGAATAGTCGACTATGTGTTTATGTTCTGTTGACTATGTTTGTGGATAGTCGACTATGTGGTTTAATGCTGTCGACTATGTCTGAAAATAGTTGACTATGCTGATTTGATCTGTCGACTATCAAGTAAGGATAGTCGACTATGGCTTTTCATCTGTCGACTATTTTTGTTCATAAAATTCAAAATTTTCTTCACATTTTTGCAATAGTCGACTGTGCATATGTATCTGTCGACTATGAGATTTTTGTGTTATAAGATAGTCGACTATGTGTTTTTGTCTGTCGACTATGTTTTGTTTTATTTGTAAAAATAGTCAACTATGCATTTTCTTCTGTCGACTATGTGTTTTGCAGAAAGCTTCCAACAGCTAGTTTTTGGCACATTTAATGCTCGCCCAACCACCACAACGGTCGGATTTTTGGATCTATCTACCATCAACTATAAATATGGGTTGGGAGAATCGATTGAAGGTTGTTGGAAAACATTTAATATCTTCAACCACCGAGCTTTCATTTTTACATCGAGCGATTAATATCTTCTCTCTCTGTATTTTCATTTCTGAGGCTTTGTATACACTGTTACATTCATTGTAAGCCTAAATTTATCAGTTGGAGAGAGTTTGTAACTAAGAGTTTGTACTCTTAGACTCTCATATTCACGATTATTGTAATTGTCCTAGCGTAAGCTAGAGGGCCCATTATATTGGGAGGTTTGTAAGTTTTTCCTAGTAACGGACTAGAGGACCTACTCGGGTTGAGTAGGGGGTTGATAGTGAATTTGCTTCAAAATCCTTAGTGGGTAGCTAAGGTAGTGGACTAAACTTGGAAAGCCGAACCACTATAAATCTTTTGTCTTATGTGCTTCCTATTTTTATTTGTTCATGTTAGCATTTTTATCCCTACTTAATTCATTCATTCATTCATAAGATTTCATATTTACTTTTCACAAAACAAGATTGTTTTTACACAGTTGATATCTCTGTTTCTCTACTTCAATTTTTAATATAACCAATTCACCCCCCCTCTTGGTGTGTGCCATAGCACCTCCCGTTCTAACAAAATACCCCAAATTTCTTGGGTATTATATTGTGGATGGGTCTCATGTAGTGGAGGCTTTTGTGATGGGCCTCCTTCTTCTTGAACTGCCCCCCCTGAAGGTACTCCACTTTCCAAAACTGGGGCTTCCAATCTCTTCAACTGTTCCTTACTTCTACGGGTGGATGCTGGGCTAATCTTGTCAATAGGGTTTATGACTGCAAAACTTGCATTTTCTGTCACTCTTTTCTTTAGCAAATAACAAGTAATCAACCCCCCAAATGACGATCCTCCATCTCCTGATGCATTCTTAATAACCGAATCAATTATATAAAAAATATGCTTGGCCAAGTCAATATGTACCCCTAATATCATTTTTTCCATGAAAGTGGCCTGCTTAACTGAGATAGCAGCGATGAATGCACGAGTCATGAAATGTGAACAAAGTAACCTGTGTAAAATATTGCATTTTGGAGGCAGACTCTTTTTAGGGAGGGTAGGACCTAACCAGATAGCATCATCTTTACCAGTCATGATTTTTGCTAAATTTTCCTTTCCTAAGTCCACATTTGACTCATCCTAGGCTCTTTGGGGTTCTTCTCTTGGAATTTGGAACATATCAGCTATGTCCGAGGACCTCAATTCAACCTTAACTTTTCTCACTTTAGTGGTCAAGCATCTATTCCCTAAGTCATCCCTACTACTAGTCACATTTGCATAAAATTCTTTGACTAAGGGAATGATGGCCTTATGTTGAAACTTAACCCATGACTGTTATCCTTTTGCAGAAATTAATGGCAACAAATCACATGGTGGATCCTCAAACTGCTCTAGAACAATCCCTCTCTCACAAATCATCGATCTCTTGGCATATCGCTCTTTGTAGTTTTGTTCTACAATTGGGCTAATGAACCTAGCGCTTGAAAAGTATGGGTTTTGTTCTATGGGTTCATCATTAGGGGTTTTTTTCTCTTCTTCTTGGTCTTTTTGGGGCTCTTGAACTTTCTCCTACAACCTTGGGTCGTTTATGTTTTGGAGGCATGGTCGAATTGTGGGTGTTTGTTCTAGGGAGTTGGTTGTGAAATCTTGTCAAACACTTGGTGGGCAATTTTTGTTCTCTCCCTTTTTCTTCTTCCTTCAATCAACCAATCAATCATCTTCTCTTCAAAACAATCTCCTTTACTCCCTCTTATCAACAACTCCTTCACCCAACAAATGACAATCTTCAATTTAAACAGTGTAACTTCTCCTTACCTGTCAGCCGTTTGCTTTCTACAGAATTCGAATGCGACAGTCCCCATATTCGAATGATCGAGTGTTGTACTCCTACTTTGGCAACCAATTTTGATCTTCAAATGAATGACTGGATGATGTTTGAGGGTGGATTGAAATGGGTTGAGTGAATTTATATGGAGGTTATGGGTGGATTTGATGAAAGGTTGCTCGGTTTGAAGATGAGGTTTAAATGAAATGGGTGCCTTGATTTGAATTCATGAACGGTTTTAAAACTAGAAGGATTATCATTTGAATGAGATGAGATGCATTCGAATGCTTGAGGTGTGTTCGAATGAAGGTTGGGTGATTTGAATGTCTGTTCGTGTTTCAGAATGATAGGCAATGGGTGATTTGAATGACTGTAAGACTGTCCGTATGTGTGATGTGAGTTTTTAAAGGAGTGAACAATTTGTTCGAATAAATTTCAAATAGTAACCCAATTTGTGAAGGATTTGTACAGGGCATCCGAATGTAATAGTGTTATCATTCGAATGAATTTCACAGACGTTCGAATATGCTGTTCAAATGTTAGCAAACTTTTAAAAATTTATTATTATTATTTATTTATGCCCCTAATGCCCTAAACTCCTATCACCACAAAATTTTTATTCAAACAAAACACCATCAACAGTTATACATGTAAGCATGGATAATCACCCAAGTTGAGTTTTAAACAATTCAAGCATACCTTACCCCTAAACTTGTTTCACACGTTGTAATAAAAAAAAAAAAGGGGCTTAGGAAATACCTAGATGCCTTCAATTTTTTAGTAAAATAATCCAATGGCTTATTGTGCTTTGCTAAAACAAAAATGAAATCACCAATCAGTTAGAACATTAGAATCATATTAGAAATGTTAAAACATTTTTTTTGTTGTTGTGGATTTCCTAGTCGTTTCATCTCTCTGGATCTGCAAGATCCATGCTTGTTTCCTCCTTTGGTAGGAATTCATAATAAGCTTTCAACTTGTGTCCATTTACCTTGATTACTTGACTATTCTAAAGATTCTCTATATCATAGGTACCATGATTAGAGATAACTCGAATTCTAAAAAGTCCAGTCCATCTAGACTTTAGCTTTCCAAGGAACAAATGAAGCTTAGAATCATATGAAAACACATGTTGACCTACGTGAAATTTTTTTCTGCTAATGTGTCTGTCATGTAAGTTCTTGATGTGCATTTTTGAAATTCTAGCATTTTCAAAAGCTTCATTTCTTATTTCTTCCAATTCATTCATCCGCAATCTTCTATTATGGTTTATTTCATTCAGATCTTCATTTATTTTCCTGATAACCCAATAAACTTTATATTCCACTTTTACTAGCAGATGACATGGCTTTTCAAATACCAACCTATAGGGAGATATGCCTAAAACTGTTTTATATGCAATTTTGTAAGCCCATAGAGCATCAATTAACCTCAAAGACCAATCTTTTCGATTTGAATTGACCGTCTTTTCCAAAATTCTCTTTATTTCCCTATTGGCTAATTCAACTTGACCATTGGTTTGGGGGTGATATGGCGTGGAGTCTTTGTGCACTGCCCCATACTTTCTCATGAGCTCTGCCACTAGTTTATTACAGAAGTGTGATCCTCCATCACTAATGATGGCACGTGGCATCCCAAAACGACTAAAGATGTTTTCTTTCAAAAATTTTACTATTGTCTTATGGTCATTATTTCTGGTTGGTATGGCCTCAACCCATTTGGATACATAATCAATAATAAGCAAGATGTACTCATATCCAAATGAATTGACAAACGGACCCATGAAGTCTAACAATCAAAGATTTCTAGAACATGGATGGGTTGTAAAGACATCATGTTTTTCTTGGTCAGGCTTCCTAATCTTTGACAACGGTCACATGAAGAGAAAGATTGGTTCACATCCTTAAACAATGTTGGCTAATAAAATCCACCTTGAAGAATTTTTACTATGGTTTTTCTTATTGAAGAATTTTTACTATGATTTTTCTTGTGAAAAAATGGCTTCCGCAAGCAAGAGTGACAAAAGTTGATTATACTGTGTTGTTCATGCTATGGAATGCATCTCCAGGGATGAAATCTTCTAGGTTCTCTCACATTCAATGTTTGTGTTAATTTTGTTAACTGGCTTCTTATATCTTCCATGGCTCTGTTTGTTTGCTCTTGGGTTTTGGCAACTTGATTGTTGATACTTGTTTGACTTTGGATGAATTGATGCAAGGTGTCTTCTAAAGGTCTCTTATGAGGTGGTTGATAAGTATTGGATGAAAAACCTTGATTTGGTTGGAAAGATTGTTGTTGTGCAAGAAAGGGTGTCTGAGAATGATTTACAAAATCATTTTACCAAGAAAAGTTTGGGTGGTTCGTATTGTTGGGATGATATGAGTTGTAGTTTTGGTTGTTTCCCCCTTGATTTTGGTTTTGCCTTCCCTCAAAATTGTGTGGATGAGTATTATTGGTTTGTCCATACAATACCTATTTAAAAGCAGGTATTGTAGGACATTCATTAGTCTTGTGATCTATTATTTCACACACTGCACATTTTACTTCCACTTGGTTAGTAGCAAATTGTGATTTTTGTGTTTCCAGACTTTCAATCTTTCTTGTTAAGGAAGCTATTCTAGTATTCAGATCGTCACTCTCACTCAATTGGTACCTACCTATAGATTGTGGATTTTCTCTTGAATCACTAGAAGATGTTGGACCGACTTCCCAATTTCTTGTATTCTCTGCTAAGGTGCCAAAGAAGTGAAACTTATTCTGTAGTATTTTCATAGAATTCACCATTGCACATTGTTGACACTTGCATTTTCAGACTGGGAGTGAGTGAGTCATGAAAGAAGCCAACCACTTTCCATTGTTTAAAAGCATGGTGTGGGAAAGTGTGAAGAAGGTCTTTAAACCTTTCCCAAGCTTAAGCAAAGTTTTCATTGGGTTTGTAAGTAAAATTCGTTATCTTTCTTTGGAGAGTAGTAGTCTTATTGGTAGGGAAGTATTTTTTTAGGAATGTTGTTTACATCTTTCTCCAAGTTCCTATAGATCTAGGTGGGAAAGTATTTAACCACATTTTAGCCTTATCTTTTAGTGAAAATGGAAAGAGTTTTAATCTTATGACATCCTCATTCACTGTTTGATCCATGCAAGTGCTACAAACTTCCTCAAATTCTTTCATATGGGTGTAGGGATTCTTAAAGTCCATACCATGGAAGGTTGGTAACAGTTGGATTGTGTGAAATTTGAAGTTGAACATGTGATGATTGATAGGAAAAATGATGCATGAGAGAAATGTCTGCCTAGGAAGATGGAGATAATCCCTAAGAGGTGTGAACATTTCTTGATCAATGGGATTGGATTCACCATGGTCACTACCAGGGGTAGACATGTTATCGTGTTGAGACATGAGTGAATGTAGCAGTGAAAATTCAAAATCAGATAGAGTTTTTCGATTAGTTAGAATGTAATTCTTGTTCCACAACTCTACCAGATCTAAGTCTCATACACAATGCCAAACTAAAAAGGAACTGATACTGAAAGAAAGAAAATAATAAAATGACCAAAATAAGCTGGGAATGATTACTTACTTACCTTAATCTCCCAGGCAACGATGCCAAAATTTGTTGCATCACTCACCCTACATTGTCACTTTTTATCTTCTTTTTAGGTTATAACAAAGTTTATTAAGCAACTAAATTATTAAGAAAAAAGTGAGGCCTTTATACTCACCAGTGCATGAGTGTAATTGCAGCATAAATTTATATTTTTCAAGTAAGTTCAGGTCAATTCATAGGGAGATTACTCATGGAAGGAGATAATCACACCAGATTAATTAGCTTAAAGAATATGAGAGTGGTTTGAACCAATGGTAATTAACTATTGTCTGGATATGGTAAGATCTTGGGTCAAGACAATTCGAGTGCCAAGCCTAACTGATTCCCATATAGCTTTCTTAGGAATAACAAAAAGTTCAAATGGCTTGAGGTTTAGTCATTAAATACACTACTGATATGATGATAACTCTTGTTCTAGTAATCTCCATACATGGCACGGAGGACTCTATGTTAAGAAGCTATCATAAATCAGTGTAAATAACGTTTAACAAAATAGTTATTCAAGCTTGGGTATGAGGATGTTTCCAGGTTAAGCAACCTCCATACATGGCATGGAGACTCTAAGTTAGGCATATGAATCAATCCAAGCCAGAAGTTTTAATGAAGAATAGTTCTCAAGCTATCATAGTTTCTATTATTGAACATCTGAAGTTCGGCTACCTTGGGTAATTAGTGGAATTGGACACTGTCCTTACCTTATCTCAAGTTTAGGATTAGCCACACATCTTCAGGTAAAATGAACAATTTAAATTAAACTTGACAGATGAAGAATGAACAGAATAAAAATGAGCAATAATTGATAATAGGAATATGAACTACTGTTATATTGAATACTGAACTGAACTACAACTGGTATTGAACTTGTAATGTATCTGAAGTTAAATAAACAAAAAGAAAACGAAGAACGAGAACTAAAGTGCGTGTTCAAAAGTACAAACCAATAAACAAGTATATATATATCCCTTTTTTTCCCTTTTTACCCCTTTGTTTTCACCACCTCCTACTAACACTATTTTCCTACCTTTTAGTGCCTCAAAGACCTCCTACTTATGATGTTATTGTTATTACAATAGATGTATTTTCATTCCCATTTAAATATATATTTATGAAATGATGAGTATCAACTGTAAAGTGATTCTAGAAAGTTTCTTGATTGACGAACCAAAAAGATGGTCATCCTATTTTAAGAAGTTGATACTCAGCGCACACACACACACACACAAAAAAAAAAAAAAGAGGATGCATAGAGGTCAAAAGACACATGATGAACCCCTAATCCCATTCCTTTCAATCCATTGTTGTAACCCTTAGCCCTATTACAACCCTGTTTCAGATCCCACTTGATCCTTGGATACACCGACACTAAAGACTTTGCTTGGAATTTGAAGTTGATTACCCATGCATTATTCTAATTATGAAGCTATGTCAAAGTCCCTTTTCATTCTTGACTACATTCTTCATAATTGGATGATACCTCTTTGAACTTGAATTATATTTACTCTAAATTAAGGTAGATCCTTGAGGGTAACTTTGAGTGATCATTTTGTTGAGAGAGACATATCCATAGTGAGATTTGCAGTCAAAGCTTAGAGGACTTAATGTAATATACTAATTGATTTAACCATAATTCTCCTAATAGTATGCCTTGGACAAAAGTTCAATAAGAGATATCCATTCGTGTATCCAAAGTCCCAATGCTACTAATCATACATTTTTGCTTCACACACGAGATTTGGTCTATTAATGAGTTTGTGGATAATAATTTTTTCTTCCATTCAGTCTGATTGTTAAGGGACTAGCAACGTTTAAGTTGGGAGGTGATTGATGCTCAAAAATGTCAAAATTTTGCCATATTTTTATTGCCCCCTAATCAATTTAATGAGCTAAAATGTCAAACATACTTGTTTGCAAGCCCAATGGAAGGTAAAGATCAAAGGTCAAGATAATTCATTCAAGTGCATGATCAAGTGTATTCAAATGAGGATGAGTAACTCAAGAAAGAAGAAGTAGCCTAGGCAAAGTCATTCGAATGTCCAAGTAAGCCATTCGAATGTCTAGGCTACTAGTTAATCATTCGGATGAGGATTAGTCCAATTTGAATGAACATTAAGCAGGGAAGCAAGAAATGAAAGTCATTCGAATGATTCCAACCCATTCAGATGAAAGCAAACATATGCCGATGCTACAAAAGTCATTCGAATGTATAGAAGAAATCATAAAGCAAAGTTGAAATTCATCCATATGAAGTCATTATTGCATTCGGATGACTAGAGAAAATCAACAAGGAAATGAACAATAAAGTGAAATTCATTCGGATGAGTAATGCACACATTCGGATGACATGAGAAAATCAAGGAAATCAAGCTTGAAATTCGAATGTCTTCACCACCCATTCGAATGTCATCCCAAAGACAGTCTGACAAATGCGCAAATGAATGT
Source organism: Diospyros lotus (assembly GCF_014633365.1). Taxonomy (NCBI): domain Eukaryota; kingdom Viridiplantae; phylum Streptophyta; class Magnoliopsida; order Ericales; family Ebenaceae; genus Diospyros; species Diospyros lotus. Next base: position 14,550,800 of record NC_068345.1, read on the forward strand.
GATGGGAACAATAAATTCAAGCAACTTTCTTGGTAACATTTCACCAAGTGGTCCCCCTCATCCATGCACGACAAGTTTAAAAGGGGATGATCCTCCTCGAAATCAAACGAGGGGACGATAATATCAAACTTTTTTTTTTATTCTCAAAATTAGATAGGAATCAGTAAAAAGTAGATAGTCTTTTGCTTTACATTCTGTTTTGCCGTCTTATCTTTAGTATTGGTCTGTACTTTTGAACACGCACTTCAGTTCTCGTTCTTCATTTTCTTTTTGTTTATTTCACTTCAGATACATTGCAAGTTCAATACCAATTGTAGTTCAATTCAGTATTCAATATAACAGTAGTTCATCTTCTCATTATCAATTATTGCTCATTTTCATTCTGCTTATTATTCATCTATTAAGTTAATTTAAGTTGTTCATTTTACTTGAAGATGTGTGGTTAATCCTAAACTTGGCACAAGGCAAGAACAGTGGCCAAAACCACTAATTACCCAAGGTAGCCGAACTTTAGATGTTCAATAACATAAATTAAAATAGCTTGAGAACTGTTCTTCATTAAAACTTCAGGCTTAGATTGGTTCGTATGCCTAACCTAGAGTCTCCATACCATGTATGGAGGTTGCTTAACTTGGAAACGTCCTCATACCCAAGCTTGAATAACCATTTTGTTAAATGTTATTTACACACTGATTTATGATAGCTGCTTAACATAGAGGCCTCCATGCCATGTATGGGGATTACTAGAACAAGAGTTATCATCATCTCGGTAGTATATTTAATGACTAAACCTCAAGCCATTTGAACTTTCTATTATTCCTAAAAAGCTATATGGGAATTAGTTGGATTTGGCACTTGAATTGTCTTGACCCAAGATCTTACCATATCTAGACAATAGTTAATTACCATTAGTTCAAACCACTCTCATATTCTTTAAACTAATTAATCTGGTGTGATTATCTCCTTCCATGAGTAATCTCCCTGTGAATCGACCCAGACTTACCTGAAAAATATAAATTTTTGCTACAATTACACTCGTACATTGGCGAGTATAAACGCCTCACCCTTTTTTGAATAATTTAGCTGCTTAATATACTTTATTATAACCTAAAAGGAAGATAAAAAGTGACATTGGAGGGTGAGTGATGCAACAAACTTTGTTCATCATGTGTGTCTTTTGACCTCTATGCACCTTTTTTGTTTTGTTTTGTTTTGGCTGAGAATCAACTTCTTAAAACAGGACAACCATCTTTTTGGTTTCGTCAAGAAACTTTCTAGAACCACGTTGTAATTGATACTCATCATTTCATATATATATATATATATATTATTTTTATTTTTTTATTTTTAAACGGGAATGAAAATACATTTGTTGTAATAACAATAACATCCTAAGCAGGAGGTCTTCAAACACTAAAAGGTAGGAAAATAATATTAGTAGGTGGTGGTGAAAACAGAGGGGTCCAAGTGGGAAAAAAAATTATGCGTTTAGGGCTCAATAGGGTTGTTAAGGGAGAGGTCATTTCCAGAAGAAGAAAGATCGGTTGAAGGCTTAAATCTCAAAAATCAATCCCACTTTCCTTTCCTTGAAAGCAAATCTACCCTATCCTTGAATTCAAAATTTTTTAACTAAAATTCTGTTGTTGACACCATGGCATTCAAAACAAATTATTGTATTGAAACTATTGAAATGAAAAATTGAGCAAGAAAAATGGAATTCAGAGTAAGCTTCTTATTCTCTCAGAAGTGATAGCAAAATGCTCACTAGGGTAACAAATCTCCACTTAAGTTGAGAAATTAGGCAATTTACTAATCAATTAACTATGATTTATTTTATGCCATCTGGACAAATGAACAAAATGGAATATCCTAAGCAATCCTAATCCTCATTCAAAATCTCATACATTTTTGGTTTCAAGCAAAATATTAACATTCAGTTAGCCAGTTTGTGAATCCAAAGCATCAAGCACAACAATCTAATTCATAGAGTAAGCAATTCAAAAGGAAGGGTAATTAAACTTTGTGATGATATTGATATTTTGGTTTTGATGATTCACAAAACTTTACATATATTATGAAAATAAAATCAATTTCAAACTATCTTATGATTTTATGAAATCATGTTATCTTATGCAAATTAAATTTAATCAAAAACAATATTTCTTATGTATTGTAAAATCAACATATTTTTCTTAAACACATTGGTCAAATCATGTCTAATTGTCGTTGAAAAATGATAGCAGATTTTTACAAATTATAAGACAACATGTCGACCAATGTTGCCTCATGCTGTCGACTACTTAATATAGGTTTTCAGTCGTTTGAACATCATGCTCTCTGTTGTTTGTTGTCGATCGCCTCTGCATCATGAACTGTCGACCGGTTCTATCATAGACAACTTGTAATAGCTAGATTCTTCACTCTTCCATGATAGTCTCTTCACTTACAATGGGATAATTTGTGTATAAGCTTTCAAATCTCTATAAATTCAAATCAAGAGGAGATTTTAAGACACCGAAGTGATCCATCTACAACCTTCCAAGTGCTCATCAATTATTGTGCTTCATTGGTGCCCTAAATCTCTTTGCTTTCAAGACTTGTATTTTATTTGTGTAAAAACATATTTCTATCCTTGTATTTATTCTTGATTGCATTGTAACTAAGAGGGCATACTGTAATACTCCAAGAGCCCAAAGAAGGGTAGTATATATTGAGGATGAGTAAGAAATGAAACAACACCAGCTGGATACCTTTTGGGTTGAATGTAGGCAAGGAACTCCCGGGTTAAGCGTGCTTGAACTGTGGAAGCTTAGGGATGGGTGACCCCCTGGGAAGTTCGCATAAGCCCATTAGGGTAACTTGTTCTGTTCCTTTCTATCGCTCGATGTGAGATGTTACAGGTGGTATCAGAGCCGACCCTTGGAGAAGGTGATTCGATAAGGGCGGGGAGTGGCGCTGGGGCGTGAGGACCTGAACAAGAAACGGCTCCTAGCAGGCTTCTAGGATGGAAGCCCCCAAAGGGGAGAAGATCTAGGATCCTGTAAAGTCGTATGATGAGGACGTCATGTGCTCAAGGGAGGGAGAATGTAATACGCTAAGAGCCCAAAGAAAGGTAGTATATATTGAGGATAAGTAAAAAATGAAACAACACCAGCTAAATACCATTTGGGCTGAATGTAGGCAAGGAACTCCCGGGTTAAGCGTGCTTGAGCTAGGGGAGCTCAAGAATGGGTGACCCCCTGGGAAGTTCGCGTAGGCCCATTAGGGTAAGTTGTTTTGGTCATTTCTATCTCTCGATGTTACAAGTGGTATCAGAGCCGACCTTTGGAGAAGGCGGTCCGATAAGGGCGAGGAGTGGCATTAGGGTGTGAGGACCTGAACAAGGAGTGGCTCCTAGCAGGCTTCTAGGATGGAAGCCCCCAAAAGAGAGAAAATCTAGGATCAGTTGTAAAGTTGCATGATGAGGACGTCATGTGCCTAAGGGGGGAGAATGTAATACCCAAGAGTCTAGAGAATGGTAGTATATATCGAGAATAAGTAAAGAATAAAACAACACTATCTGGATACCTTTTGGGCTTAATGTAGGCAAGAAACTCCCGGGTTAAGTGTGCTTGAGCTGGGGAAGCTCAATGATGGGTGACCCCCTGAAAAGTTCGCGTAGGCCCATCAGGGTAAGTTGTTTCGATCTTTCCTATCACTTGATGCAGTATGTTACACATACTCTTAGAAATTCATCTCTTATATCGTTACTTGTGTTCCTAGCTTGTATAGCTAGAGGACCTACTTGTCATAGTAGGAGGTTTGTATTACCTAGCTTTGCTAGAGGGATTGCTTGTCTAAGCAAGAAGATTGTACTTTTCTAGTTTGGTGCTAAAGGGCCTATCCGATGTGATAGGAGAGTTATAATAATTTTGTTTGAAAATACTTAGTAAGGAGCTAAGGTAGTAGATTAGACTTGTTCAAGCCGAACTATTATACATCATTTGTGTCACTAAATTTCTCTTACTTTGCATTTCATAAATAATGCTTTGCAATCTTTTAACCATCCTTATCTTGCATAAATGTTTTGTTCTTTTTAGGTAACAAAATTTTCAATTGTATATCAAAATTTTAAATAACTCAATTCACCCCCATTTTGGGTATTATTGCCATAGCTATTTGATTCTTTCAATTAGTATCAGAACCAAGTTCCCAATCTTCTCAAATAGGTCTAACAACCTAAGGACAAGATCCATCTATGGCTCACTTTGCTAGTTCATCGCAATCCGAGGGTCAAAGCACCACTCATCCACCTTTATTTGATGGTACTAACTATAATTATTGAAAAGTAAGAAAGCAAATTTATCTTATCTGGGATTTCACTCTTATGCAAGCCATCAAGAAGCAAATCACATTAGTTGACATGGAGAAAATCGAGACGTGGACAATAGAAGAAATGAGAAACATGGAGATCAATGCAAAAGCAATGAATGCATTGATATGTGCCCTAAGTACGAAATATCAACTTGCAAGACCGCTAAAGAAATATGGGACAAGCTAGAGGTAAAACATAAAGGTACAAATTAGGTAAAAGAAACAAAAATCAGTTTACTTGTTCATGATTATGAATTATTCTCCATGAAAGAGGATGAATCTATAAAAGATATGTTCACTAGATTTAATGATATAGTTTCAGGTTTAGAATCACTAGGAAAAACATATGCATTTGGAGAAAAAGTAAGAAAAGTTTTAAGAAGTCTTCCTAGAATTTGGGATCCAAAAGTCACTACCATAACAGAAGCTAAAGACCTAGACACTTTAACCTTTGATACTTTGTCAGGATCACTAATGACACATGAAATTATGATGAAAAGAAATTATGTAGATGAATCAAAGAAAAATAAAAATCTAGCTTTTAAGGTAGAAATCAATAATCAAGATTCACAAGATAGTGATGCCGAAAACTTTGCAATTTTTACTAGGAGATTTAATAGATTTATGAGAAATGGTAAAATCAATCAAAGAAGGCATTTTAAAAAAGATAATGAACAAAAGGAAGAAGGTTCTAAAGAAATTAGATGTTATGAATGCGAAAAAACAAGTCATATAAGGACCGAATGTCCTCTCTTTAGGAAAAAGAAATAGAAAACCTTAGCCACATGGAGCAAGAATGACTTCTCATCGGGAGATGAAGATCAAGATGAAGAAGTAGTCAATCTTTCTCTAATGGCCAAACTTGAAGAGGTAAGTTCTTCAAATCCTTTAAATTTTACTCTTGAAGAATTACTAGATGCTTTCAATGAAGTTATGAATGTGTTTGAAGAAGTAAGCTTTAAATACAATGTTCTCAAAAAGAAATTAAAATCATTAGATAGTGAAGTAAGAATATTGAAGGAAGAAAAAGACTTGGATAAATGAGAAAAGGATTTAGTAGATGAAAATGAAATTCTTACCAAACAAAATCTTGACTTAAAGGAATTATTGGAAAAACTTGTTAAAGGGAAAAAGAAACTAGAAATAATCCTAGGTGCTCAAAGGAGTTTTAGAGACAAACAAGGAATAGGTTTTTGACCCCTGTCAAGATAATCAAAACAAAACTAATTTTGTAAAAGCCTCATATCAAAAATCGAATTCAAAAGATTATTTTCGTAAACCATACTTCTCAAAGAATAGGATCACATGTCACTATTGTAACACCCCGCTTTTCTCTTACCGAGCGTGTCACTATGCTGGGGCCCAAAATATACATAAATTATTTTTTTTCTTTCTTTCTTGGTACATAACTGGAATCCTAAGTGCCGAGTTCCAAACAAACCCCCCTAGCAAATCATTAAAAATGCGGAAACGATAATCGAAACCTGATATGGTACATAATCAATTCACTTTATTTATAACATAAGAATCCATACCATAATTAACATCATATCCCCAATATTGAAATACATAAATACATGGAGATTCTATAATATTCTAACAAGGCTAAACATTAATAAAGCATCAGTTAAAACATATCCGAGTCAGCTCGCTGAATCCATCGGCCACGCCATCACGTGTCGTCATATCTCAACCTGTTCCTTGCCTGAGCTACAAGTCTAAACTGGAACGTGGAATGTTCCAAGGGCATAACCCATTAGAAGATGAAACTTCTAGTCAGGGTCCAAAACATATATACGAATGCATGATGCAATAACATGAACAATATTTGCCCTTAGTGTAACTTCCCTGGCCCGCAAGCCCGGCTAGGAATCCTAGGCAAATCCCGAACCTCTGTAGGATAAGTCTAACGTTATTCCCTCAACGTCCTTGGAGAATTACGACTACACTCTAGGGGCGACATCCCATTCCCATGCACAAATATCAACGTGACAATAATATTGTGCCATGCAATTATCACGACTTTCCATGCAATATGACAAAATGAATCTTATATTTCGTAAATGTTATGCATATATAAGCAACCATATCTTTCATAAATATCATGCGCATAATAAACAATCATATCATGTAGGATAGGATAACTCACAAAACCATATTTAGTATAAAATTTCTCACATTTGCCCTAAAGACCAAGACACCTCGAAAAGCGCGCACCGCCTCGATATGCGCGCCCGACCTCGATTCTCATGCCAACTCTCAAAAGTTGCACCAATCTCATCATCTCGATCTCCTCAATCATAAAATAATATTTAATCATTAAATATCCTCAATATTCCATTTATTTCCTATTTTCTTTCATTTTTCTTTCTAAAAATCCCAATAAATACATCGAGATTATTTCCTGAAATCTATTTTCACAATAATTCATAATATCCAATGAACTTCAAAGAAAAAATACTGAACTTACTCGGATGCTGCCATTTCATGCAAAACAAGATTCTTTGCCTCTAAAACCGAGGCATCGAGGATCCCAACTTCAAATCTTTTTGTACAAACCTCCATAAAATATTTTTCTTGATTTTTTCAAGATTTTTTCGAATTTTTCCGGAGCTTCACGCGCCCGCACACGCCCCCATATGGTCTGCTAGGCTCCTGCGCGTGTGAAGCCGCGCGTGCACTACACGCGCGTCGTCTACTCTGGCCAACACTTCGCCAGTCGACGACCGAAAACTTCCCTCGATCCCACCTCGACGAAGCCCTCCTCCAATCAATCATGACCACACCTTGAATGGTCTGAAAAGATGGCTTGAAGGGCCTCAAACGGCCGGCCAAAGTCTCGGCCAGACCCACTGCCTCTGAACTCCGATTTGCTTCGAAACCCATCCAAACCAACACGAAAATGCTCCATTTTCTCCAGAAACTCTCCTTAGCTCATGGGCTTCAAAGGCCCTATGCTTTTAGCCTCCAATTCGTTCGGTTGAGCCTTCGATTTGAAACTCATACTTCTCCAAAATTTGGCCACTTCGAGCTCTATTTATAGGTGATCATCGAGCTTCAAAATGGATTTGTCCGCCTTTCCATCACCTTAGGAGGCTAAACCTCCCCTAGATCGACCTTGAGGTTCCCTTATCTGACCATAATTTCGATTTGCAAGTATCGACCATTCGGCCGAATTCTTTGGTCGATTTTTTTGCTTTTTCAGGCCACTGTGATGACTATTGTCTCCCCTTGCCTTCCCTCATGCCATCCCCGTGGCTGAAATCGGCCATGGCCGACCGGCCATGTGCTGGTCAGATTGCCCATGCCCAACTTTCAAATTTTACACTTTAGCCCCTCAAAGTTTTGGTTATTATCACTTTAGCCCATTTCACTTAACCCCTGAACTTTTTAATATTGCCATTGAGTCCCTCAAGTCCTAAAACATTCATTTGACCCTTGAGGATTCCGAAAAAATATCGTTTCGGCCTCCCTCTAGCAATTTCCAAAAACTACAGTTAGGCCCGAATTTTTTTTTTGCCCTAAACCTCTTCGTTTCTTCTTGAAACCACTGAAGGGTTGTTTCTTATGAAAAACCGAAGTCCCATCAAGCTTCTGTTGACTTCCGAGAAGTCGTCTATAACAATTCGGCAACCTAATTGGCAGCTGTTATTTTGTTGTACCAAAAACTGTTCCTGATCTGATTTCTTTCTACACCATAAATCCTATCTTGGGGTGTTTGTTAATGTCACATCATTTTCTTTTGGCATCTCGACCCCAGGGCACTCCCGGCAGTCGATTCGGTCAATTTTTTGGGCTATTCAGATGCCAATTTTCTCTGAAATCCCATTTCTTTAATAAATTGCTTATTTTTAATTAACCCAAATTTCTCAGGTATTACAACTATTGTGGTAGGCATAATCAGTCGATCAACAAATGTTTCATAAGAAACAACCCACATAGATATAAACAAATTTGGGTACCTAAAGAAACATTATATGCTAACATGAATGGACCCAATACGATTTGGGTACCAAAGGAAGCAACTTGATTGCTTGTGTGACAGGTCACTCTTGCTACAAATATTGTTAGGAGCAAGTGGTTTCTAGATAGTGGTTGCTCAAAACATATGACTGGAGATGAACAACTCTTCAACAACATCACCTACAAACAAGAAGGTAACGTTATCTATGGTGACAACTCAAAAGGTAAAATTTGTGGCATTGGCTCTATATGTTTTCCCAATTTTGTGCTTGAAAATGTTGTTTTGGTAAATGGTCTTAAACACAATTTAATTAGTATAAACCAATTGTGTAACAATGGAAATAGAGTGTGTTTTAACACCTATGCATGTGAGGTATCATGTTTGAAAACAAATGAGATAAAAATTGTAGGAAATAGAATAGATAATGTATACATAATTTACCTAGACCTATCCTTATCTAGTATAGAAAGATGTCTAGTAACCACCATATCTCAAAATACTTGGTTATGGCAAGTAGACCAGGTCATGCTAGTATGAATCTTGTTAACAAATTATCTAAACATAATCTTATTAAAGGGTTACCTAAGTTAAAATATGAAAGAAATCACATTTGTGATGCATGTATGAAAGGCAAGCAAATAAGTATGTCCATTAAACCCTCAAATGAAGTCTCAACTTCTAGACCACTAACATTACTTCATTTAGATTTTTTGGGACCTATGAGAACCCAAATCCTAGGAGGAAAACATTATGTTGGTTCCTAATGATGGTAAATATATCCTAATAGGGGGGTGAATTGGGATTTGTATAAACTTTCTATAATTTAAAACTTTTATTGATGGCAAAGCACTAGGTTTCGAAATAAGACTTTTTGTTAAGTAGATTTCAAAACCTACTATATATGTTTCGAAATATACCTCACTATTTTGCAAGTTTCGAAATATGAAATGTATGTTTCGAAATCTTTTACCTTGTATTTCAAAATAATGATGTTTGGCAAAGATGATTTGCATAAGTAAGAGAATACTAATGGTGTTTGTTTATAAAAGACATGTTTGTATGTATGTATACCATTAAGCTCAAGAAAAACTTTGTTTTAGATTTTGATAACAAAACTTATGAAAGCATGTGCAATAGGAAATAATGATAAGCAAACGTTAAAGAACACTTGCACACAAGATATACAGTGGTTCGGCACCCCGCCTAGTCCACTACCTTCAAGCTTACCCACTTGAAGGATTTTTCAATGCCAATCACTTTTTACTAGTAATCAACCACAACAACCTTACAAAGTGAGTTTTTATGGGCTCAACTCAAACCTAGCACTAAGTGAGTTTTTACAGACTTAACTCAAACCTTACACCAAATGAGTTTTAAGACTAAACTCGAACCTTTGACAAAATGAGTTTTAAGCTCAACTCAAACTTTAGGCTAAACTTGAACCTTACAACAATCAAGAAAAATAACGTTTTATCTTTTACGACCCAATGAGCAATAAATGCCTTACCGGAGGATGTACAAACCTTTATATTGGCTTAAGATGAGGAGAGCTAGAGAGGATGTAACTTCTTGCTTTAGCTTGCTTCTCCTTCTCACTTTCAATGCACAAGAGAAAAGATGTGTGTGGATCTTCTTTGAAAGCTCAACCAAATATTTTAATCACCTCTTGTGCTTGAGTGTGTGTCCCTAGTGTGTGCTCACTTGTTCTTGCTTGATCAATCTCAATCAATCTCTTCTTATCTTCAAATACCTGCTATTTATACCAAGAGATAGAAATTTAGTCGTTTTATAGCCGTTAGATACAAGACAGAAAAGTAGGTTTCGAAACATACTTAATAGGTTTCGAAACATCACAAAAATACACTAAGGTTTCGAAACATAAACAACAGGTTTCGAAACATACAACCTTTTACAGCTGGACAAGCACTTAGAAACAGCATATAAGCATATAATGGGAGACAGAATCTAAAGAATATTATGGGCATTAAGATTAAACAATGGTCTCTACTTTCAAATTTACAAAACAAAATTGCAAAACAAATGCATCTTAGTTTTTAAATGATCTGCTGACAGAATGTCAAAGGTTTCAAAACATACCTCTCTGGAAATGAGGTTTCGAAACATAATATACAGGTTCCGAAACATAATCCAAAACCTGGTTTAAAAACACATACATTGCATAGATGTTTCGAAATAGCATACACTGAAAACATTTTCAAAGGGGTTTCGAAACATGCATAGAAACATGGCAGATTTTTAGAAACATTTGTATGACAACACAATCCACAGCATGTATATATCACAACATATTTACATTTCTTTAGTTTAAGTAAAAATATAAATAAAAGAAAATGTGAACATTTACTTTAATACATAAATGTAAATAACAAAGTACCCCCTATTTGGATTCAATAAAAATATTTAGAAAATCAAAATCCAAAATAATAAAAAAATAGATTTTGGGTTTTAGTACAAACTCAAGATTTTACGATTTTACCACCTCCAAAATATATACTTTCTATTTAATAAAAAAATTCATTAAAAATCGTTTTAGCACTAGTGAATGTTAGCTATTAAAATACCGGGAGATAATTTTCTAAAAAGAAAATATTTTCTTATATGTCTTCTTATAAGGTGCTAACCTTCCAGACTTAGTCAAAATAGGGTTTTGAAATCTTGATACTTGAAATTCTTTTGGTTTTCATTTTCACAAAATAGTACTTGATATTGAAATTGATATATGTTAAAAACCATAGTCTTGACTCATGACTTAGGAATTAAACTAATATATGTTTTTCATTATCAAAACTAATATACAAAAAGTGCAACAACACATTATACTCTTGTCATTGTAGATGACTACTCTAGGTATACCTAAGTAATATTCCTTGCCTATAAAAATGAAATGTATACACAATTCAAAATATTTTGCAAAAGAGTTCAAAAAGATAAAGGTGTATGCATTTCAAAGATAAGGAGTGATCATGGAGGAGAATTTGAAAATGAACATTTTAAACATTTTTGTAAAGATAACGGTATTGAACATAACCTTTCTTGTGCTAGAACTCCTCAACAAAATGGATAGTTGAAAGAAAAATAGGTCTCTACAAGAAATGGCTAGGACCATGTTGTATGACAAAAATCTCCTTAAAAATCTTTGGGCGAAAGCCATGAATACATCATGTTATATTCTAAATAGAGTTTCTATAAGGCCTATCTTAAAGAAAAATCCATATGAACTATATAAGGGAAGAAAACCTAATATTGCTTACTTTCACATCTTTGGCAGCAAATGCTTTATTCTAAATAATAAAGATGCCTTGGGTAAATTTGATTCCAAATGTAACGAGGGTATATTTTTAGGGTACTCATTACTAAGTAAGGCATATAAAGTATTCAATAAGAAAACATTAGCAGTAGAAGATGTTGTATCATATTTTTTGATATATCAGAAAAAGGGTTTAATGAAAAATCTATCTTAGAATAAAATATCGTTTATGTTAATCTCATATTTCAAAATCAACATTTTATATTTCGAAACATGCATGATAAGTTTTGGCGTGAATGTTCAAATACTTGAAAAAATCCAAAATTCATGCATCATGTTTCGAAACCTATGTTCTATGTTTCGAAACCTTGGTCATTAATGTATTTATACATGTTTCGAAACTCCCTTTGATAAGGTTTCAAAGTTTTCCAAGTATAAATCATGTAAACATATATGAGATTTAAGCATATGTTTCGAGAAACCTACATGGTATGTTTCGAAACCTTTAAACCCTCAAATGAAATCTCACATGTGGTGGTATTTCTGTCATTAAATCAGCTTCGAAGTAATTTCATGTCGGGTCAGTTTTGGAAGTTGTCGACGACATTGACTAGGCTACTGTAACACAGTTCCAACTTTCACAAAATTCTCCAATCAACAAGAAAACAACCGTATAAAGAGAGAGCAGCAACCAACAAGAGAAATTAAGCAAGTAGGCAAGAAATAATCAAATAAAACAAGTAAAGAACTCAAGAGATCAAGTTAGAACCAAGAATATGGGAGGCTGAAACTAAGAATGGTAGCTAGTTTCGGTGGGTAGTGGGCTGCTTGATAACCTAAAGAGTAGAGGAGAAGAGAGAAGAAGAAAATAGGAGAAGAGCATGAGCTGTGAGCTGCAAGTAGAGGAGAAGAGATGAGAAGAAGAGAAGAGAATAACGTGAGTCATGAGCTGCGAGAAGAGATGAGAGGAAGAGAGGAGAAGAGTGTGAGCAGAGGAGAAGAGAGGAGGCCGGCGTATCTTGACAATAACAAGGAGAGGAAGATCGGGTCGATTGGCGGCTGGCACTAGAGAAGAAAGGAGTTTTCAGTGGCTAGACAGCTTGAGGAGGGTGTTTCTGACAGCTCCCGAGGTGTTTCTAACGGCTGACTTGAAGATTGGAAGGAGAGGGAGAAGATAAGAGTGACGTCGGGACTCGGGAGGAAGATGGGAGTGCTTTCAACGACTGGCTTGAAGGTTTTATTTAAAACTTGGGCTGCCCAGGTTTTAAATAAAATCTAGGTTTCATGAGGCACGCCTTGCGCCCTGACGTCTCGCCGTGCAAGGCGAGGGCCTCCCCAAATTTTAAATAAAATCTATGGTTTCGATATATCATTTTCTCTTCTCTAGGGACTCCACCTTGGCATCCCTGGCTTAAGGGTTGTCGGGTTTTGAGATCCTTACACTACTCCACTACCTTAAGTCCTCACTAAGGATTTAAATGTAATAACCCAATTATGGGTCTAGAATATTTTGGCTATTAATGTTATGTGAGTGGAATTTTGAAATATTAATTGAAATGGATGTTTTAGGGGTTGTAAGTTTATGTATATATGTGATTTTATAATTAATTAAGTGGTGAAAAAAGGAAAGAAAGACTAAGTAGGCATATGCATAATTTCAGTAGGGCAAAATGGGAAGAATGGATAAAAGGGTGTCTTAGAGAGAAGCCAAACCTATTCTTCTCCTTCTCTTGTTTCTCTCTCTTTCCCTCTTCCTCTTACCCCAAATTTCTTCTCCTTCAATTTGGAACTTCAAGGAAGGGATTGGTGGTCGAGATTAAGGGTTTTTAGTGGAAACTTGGAGATCAAAGTTTGTGATTCTTCTTTTCCTAAAAAATCCTCCATTGAAATCAAAGTCAAGTTCCCTTCTAACTTCTTTAAATAGAAAGCTTCCACCTAGGATCCTTCTTGATGGAAAATTTAGGGTTTTTTTCCCTTCCATTGAAGCCCTTGAAATGCCCACTTTTGGGTGAAAGTTAGTAAAACCCTTCATTTGGAAATGGGTTATTTTGAGAAATCCAGTTGTTTGCGTCTCGTGTCTTTTTCTTTGAATTTTCGATCAATCGTTCATATCATCTAGATGGGGACTTGTGTCTCCCCATGTTTTTAAAAAGGAATGGTGCATTTGTTGTTAGGGTATAGAAGTATGCATGAGTTTGGTGTGAATAGCATGCATTTTTAGGGTGTTCTACAATGTCTCAGTTTCCATCTATCCACAATTCTTGGGAAGCTGTCGACAATTTTTAAGGAACTGTCGACAGGCTTCGCATAGAGGCTGTTGACAATTAGATACTGAGAGGGTGATTCTTAGGCTGTTGACCGGTTGGCAAAGGTTGTTGACCATTTTGCCTTAACTATCGATAGTTCCTTCATTGGTGTTGATAGTTTCCTCCAGAAACCCATGTCAACAGTTTCTCTTTGCCGGTCGACCGGTTGCTTCCCTTATGGCTTAATACTTTAATTTGTTCATTCAAATTGCCCCCAATTCATTGTGGAAACTCCTAAGAAAAACCCTCCAACATCTAAAACCTTGAAATTTGTTAGTAATGGGTGGGAAATTGAGAGAGATCCAACTATTGGTGCATTTATCGGTATATTTTGTGTGAAAGTGGGGAAAAAGAGGGCTATGGGGGTCCTTTATGCATATGAACACAACAAGGGAAGATGTTTTTATAAAATGTCCTCGGAATAAGAAAGCGTTAGATGTTTATGATATTGTATGTTACATACATGGTTATATGTGTGCACATTTAAACTTTTGAGAGATGGGGTGTGATAAGGTATTAAGGAAAGGATATCCTATCATGTCGATAGGTCTATACCCGACCGTGGTTATCATGCCGGTAGACTTATGTTACTTGTGGGAGCTTTGCCTCATAATGCCGCCTAGGATGGACTAAGGCGTGGGTGGATAATAGTCCACACTTTATAATGATGTAAATTCATTGATGAGTTGGTGTATAACTTGGCATATGAACACAACTTGCATAATTCTATCTATGATGTTAACCTTTGGGGTTCTGCCTTGGGATATGGGCTATTCTCTTATTCTTATTATTGCTTTATCATGCTTCAGTCTATTATGCCCTCAGCTGCTATTTATACTTGTTGAGCTTTGTAGCTCATGTTATTTTCTTGCATCATTCCAGGTTCAGCTAAGGGGAAAGCTAACGAGGGTGGTGAGTCTAGTTGTGCTTGAGATGGGTTAGATATGTGTATAGAGTCGCTCCAAACCAAGATCCTTGGGAGTTGTTGAGGATGAGGGGCTGAATCTTATTTTGTTGTAGTTTATATCTCTTTCTCATTATTTTGTTATGTATGGGCAATTAAGCCCGGGTAAAAGAATGATGTAATGCTACATGGATATGTGTATCTCTTTTGTGATCTTATAGATGAGATGGAGATTATACGGTTGATTTATGGATTTTGTTTTTGTACCTTTTCCATGACAACTCTCTCACGAACCTTTTATGCTAGTAGGAGTTTTGGTAGATAGGCCATTATATTTAAAATACTTCACTAAAATGTTAGTTTAAAAAGGGAGATGTTATATTTTCAAGGGATCAACTACAACCCTCACACAACTTTACAGACTCAACAAAATCCTCAATTTTTATATGTTAAATTGAAATCTCAACTTTTAAAGTCTAAGTTGAAAACTCAACTTTTCAAATCTAAGCTGGAACCTCCACTTTTACAGGTTGAGCAGTAATTTCTATTTTTAAGAACAAAACAACAACCATACATACCTTTTTACAGGGTAAGGTAGAACCCTTACAATAACTTATTGGAAGGAAAAATAGAAAGTAAGCTCATAACAAGACAACCCTCAAATGATAATAAATAAAGCACATGAGGGTATGTACAAGAAGAGTTAAAGAATAGAAGTGCAAGCACTCCACACTGTTTTCTAATTCTAGTTCAAATGATCTTTCTTAAAGCTTGACCAAATGAAGGCTTGAGGTAAAAAGAATATAATCAGAGGAAGGTAAGTACTCAAGTGATATAGTTTGGCCTGAAACAAGCTCAACTTGGTTGGACCTCAGCTCAGTTTGGTTTGACACTTTTTTTAAGTTGGCAAGGAAGTCAACATCAAGATCTTGTGTAACACTTGGCCTTAAATAGAAGCTTTGAGACTTGAATTAAACACCTGTTATCTGTACATACTTAATAGCTTCTCTAATTTGACTAATAACAGTCAAATTAGTTATACAAAATATACATATATTAAAGAAGAAAGCACTTTGCACAACATATAAGCATTTTTTCATTCTATTAGAAGAGACAACAATTAGATCACATAAAAATAAAGAAATAAAACTTAAATGGTCAAAATTGTCCCTTTCAATCGCTCTTTGTAACAGCTATAGAATCAAACATTGAATGTTTCCAAAGGTTCTTCATTTAAGTTGCAATCAACTATAGAACTGCCTAATACAGAAATAAAATATTAAAACATTACTTTTACACAAACGAGGAAAGCAAAAGGAAGTTATGAAGTCAGGAGCTAGGCTTCATAAAACACACAATAAGTCATATAGACACTAAAAAGGAAAAGAAAAGTTTGGAGTTTGGAAAAGTTTATTGTCTGCATCTTATTTCCTTATTTCTATAGGTTTTTTCTTCCATATTTGTCACAGATACAGCCTTGTGTATAACACAACCTGATCGGCTGCAACAATAAAGATCTGTTTCTTTCCTTTTTGTTTCTTTCTTTCTCTTCTTATTTTTCTTTCTTTTTTGTTTTTTGATAGATTGATCAACACTGAAGAATTACGAAATTTTAATAAATTTTACAATACAGAGGTGTAATGTTATTTTTCTTGTCAATAAAGATAGAGACTACTATAATTTGCCAAGGCACCAAAGATAAAAGCAACCAATATGAATTGATTGAAAGGAAAAACTATCCTACGTATACTAGCACTTTTCGAAGAGACACCCTTACCGTACAGAGATTGTTTCCATGGTTTACCATTGACCTCCTAGGCCATAATGAAGCAGACCTTTATTGCTGCTCCATGGCCACCCCCCATTCTTGGTATAAGATCATTAAGAGTTAAGTTCCACTAATCAATAGATGCCTACAATCAATAATTCCAAGTGTTTCGAGGCATTCACATCTTTCGTTGAAGAACTGAACTTCAATGATAAGAAGTGAATTAAAATAAATAAATTGAATGATGACTACAAAAGATGATCACCACCAATAGAGAAATGCTGAGCCCCAGATATGATAAAATGAAGTATAAATGAACTGCATGCCAATTAGCATTAGTCAAAAGTTCAAACAAAAAAAAATAAATGATCAAATAGAGTAAACCTAGAGATGCTCAAATACAGTAGTGAAATGAACTTTCAACAAGTCCCTTTGCAATGCCTGCAATAAAATGAAATTTCTAAGTGGTTTGTCCTTATACCACACGCAGCTTGCAAATATATTGAAAACAGCTGTATGCATGGTTATATGATCCATACATCTCAAAGTTCACCAACAGCCATCTTCACTGCTTCAGAAGGTGACTAGCATGCTGCAATGCAAAACAAAATCAAGAAACTTCAGTGGAACCATCAACTAAACCGTGAGGGTCAAGTTTGATTAATTACATAAAACGCTTGATTAATTGAGAAATAAGAAAAGGAATAAACTAGAGGCTCGTATATAATAAATATATCATACATATTCAAAATTGAAGCACAAAACAAGAAACCAAATGAATCACAATTGATCAACACTTAAATCATACCCTGCTGGCAATATTGATTATGCAAATAATGAGAGCTAAACTTCTCGATCTTGCACCGTGACAGACAGACATAATTAGCTGATTTTGGGATTAATCTTTGATAATATGACTTATATTGCTATTTGGGATCTCACTTTGGCTCATGATTCGTGATGGGGGCTTTGCATACAGAAAGGCAAAAAATTGGTTGCTTAGAATGGAAGGCAGCTGGTATGGTGTGCTTCACACAAAATTTCTTCTTCTGGTTATATTCTATTGCTGGGTTTAAGATTTTGTTAGAATGGGAAGTACAGTGGGAAGTTAATATGATCAGCAGGAGAGGGTGTCGCTGTTGTGTGTTTGTGCATTGGTTCTCTGTAAAAAATTGAACTGGGGCGGCTGCTAGTTGTTCTTATATGACGGATTTTCGATTAACATAATTTTTTATCTTTCATCAAGTAAAAATAAGAAGGCAAGCAAATTGTATGCCT
The DNA here is from genome assembly GCF_014633365.1 of Diospyros lotus. Taxonomy (NCBI): domain Eukaryota; kingdom Viridiplantae; phylum Streptophyta; class Magnoliopsida; order Ericales; family Ebenaceae; genus Diospyros; species Diospyros lotus. Next base: position 14,568,641 of record NC_068345.1, read on the forward strand.
AAAAATAGAAAAATACACAAATAAAGAATTGATAACCGAGATCTGTGAATGAACATTGGGCATGCATGTGATATATCTTCAAGTAAATAACGAAACTAATTGTGGAACAAGTTCTTGTGAAATAATAATAGAAGGGGTAAAGAAAATAAAAGAAAAACATACTCGTACTAAATATAAGAAGGAAGGGATGACCGTCGATGATGTTGACGATGAAGACAGCGGGTGGAAGTTGTTGTTGTGGTTACAAAGGCATTGCTGAAAAGAGAGAGAGAGTGAGAGAGAGAGAGAGAATGAGAAGGCAGATACATACAAAACCCTAACTGAAATAGGAGAAGAAGAAAGAGGGAAGCAACAAAGAAGCTCGGCTCAATAAAAAGACAAAAATTTTGAACCCGACGTGAATCGAACACGCAACCTTCTGATCTGGAGTCAGACGCGCTACCATTGCGCCACGGATCCTTGTTGTATCTCATTGCCATCAAATATTTTTATGGAGTTTTATTAAATTACTGTAAATTGCCTTTACACCCCTGTGGTTTTGGTCATTCGCGTGAAGACCCCGTATGATTTTAAAATGGTTCTTATAGTTTCATTGTTTGGCTCAGACACCCCTTGGGTTAGTTTTTTGCACTAATAATGTCAATTATAACTAAATTAATTTAAATTAGCAAAATATTCTCTACATCCTCTATTAAAAAACTAAAAAATATATATTAAAAATAAAAAATGAATAACAAAACCTTTAAAATCAAACATACTACTATTGTGCCAAATAACAATTTTCATGGAAATTGTGAAATAAACTTATTATGAGACATATATAAAAGGTAAGAATGAAGGTAAAAGAGTTAAATTAACTCTAAACTTTTTTATTTTAATCAATTTGGGACTTATCGTTTTGCACAAATTCACCTTTGAACTTTTTGAAATGTTGCCTCTTTCCCTTAAATGCTAGTTTTTGCTTCAAATTCACCCTTAAATTAAACCATTCTAAAACTTCAAAAGTAAATTTGAGCCCAAAAAAGTTAATGCACTAATCTCATTAAAACAAAAACATTTTTCTCAATTGATTTCTCTTTTAACCACTTAATTTAAAAACGATAATTAACAAGTAATTAATGTGAATGATTGTTTTATTTATGATTTTCTTTTCTTATGAACTAAATAATTATTGTAAAATGTTTGATCCAAACTTAATTATGAAATTGATGTGAATCATACGATTCACTAACAACTATTGATACAAACAGTTAGCTTAAAAATAGGAGTGAATTAAGCTTCACCCAAAAATAAAATTTTAAAACTACTATAAATGAAGAAGTAAAGGAATTGAAAGAATACAGCACACAAGATTTTTATAGTGGTTTGACCCCACTGCCTATGTCCATTAATTTGATTTCTCACTAAGGATTTCAACCAACTTACTAAGTTGCTTTTGAATGGGATCAGTTATAACCACTTTACATGGCTTTTCAAGAATCAACTAAAACTCTTACACTATCTTTTCTAAGATCACGCAAAACCACAATGGCTTACAAAAAGCAAAGGTTTGTAACACAAAGAAAAGCCAACAATAATGTTTACAACAAAATAAGGCTTCTCCCAAATATAGAGACTAAGGATAGGAAGTTTAAGCATATTCTTTCTGTTTTTACAGAATATCAAAGATCTGTATGATAATTGCTCTTTGAAGATTTGAGAATGGCTTTATAATACTCAGATTTTGCTTGTATAACTATCTAACATTGATCTTGACCATTTCTTGTAACGACCCGTTAGTGGGTCCGGGTGATGTATATATTGGAATGAGATATATATATATATTATTATTATTATTATTAGAGTACTGTTTTGGTGAATCATATGTGATATTTTTAGTTGATGTGCAATGGAATGGGAAGAGTCAAATATTTGATTTAAGTGCTAATGAGACCCGACATAAGGCACGGTATTTTTGGAAATGTTATTTGGAGTTTAAATGGTGTCCAAATTAGTATTAGAATGATTTTCATTTAAAATGTTATACCATAGGGGCATTCAAGTAATTGTTGAGATGTGTGTATATATATATGTGTGTGTGGAGTGGCCAATTTGCATGAGAGGAAAGAACTAGAAGACAAAGGAAAGATGAGAGGGAGGAAGACCGATCGGGAGGAAGAGAAGTAAGAGGGAGGGTTTCATTCTCTTCTCTTTTTCTTGCTTGTGGTGATTCAAAAGGGGTTGTGGGAGTTAGTTACCTTCATCTTCTCATTTTCCTTCTCTTTTTGTTAGTTTCTTGTTGAGTGTGTCAAGTAAAAGGACTTGAAAGCTTGTTAGCTCAAGAATGATCATCAAGAGAGGCTTCTAAGGCAAGTTCTTATTTCCCTTACCTCTCATATGCTTCTAGCTAGGGTGTTTGGGAATTTGAGTATGAAAACTCCATGTTTTCTCAAAGAATGTTTGGTTTGAAGGGCTATGTAGAAACCATTGTAAATCTCTCCCCTCCTTGGTTTGATCTTGCTAGTCTCATTTACACTTCGAAATAAGGCTTGTTTTACCCTATAACCCTTTGGGAATGATGTGTTTATCATTAGGATGTAATGGGTGCAAGTGTTTGTGCATAACTTGCATGTTTTGAGGGTCTTCGGGGTGGTTCTTGGCTTCGACTAGTTGACTGTTTCTGTCAGGCTGTCGACCATTTTTTCCCTATGACAGCCTGCGCATGTTTTGTTGTTTCGAGCATAACTTTTTGTAAAAATATCGAATTTGCAAACTATTTAAAGTTTGTAAACTAGAGTCGATAGGATTTGTTTTGATACAAGATTTGGGTTATTTGGAGAAGTATGGTGCATGTATATGCCCTATGAATTACCACATTGAAATCTAGGATTTATGTTTCAATCTGATAGCGGTCCAGTTTTTGTGGCATAACTTTCTATGGTATTATCCAAATTGGAATCCTCTTTTTATCTCATAAACTAGACTTATTAAGCTTTTTTTTGGTATATATCTTGTATCATTTGGTTATGTTTTGAAGTCATGGAAACCCTGTCAATCTTGGCCTAGAATATGGAGTTCTTCCATCTTGAGCGATTTGCCTTAATCTGATTTTTGAGAGATAAATAACTTACTTTGGTATATGATTGGAGTATGATGGGATACATTTATAGAATAAATGATAATGTTTCTAGATATAATTCCTTGAGAGATTAGAAGGGTTTTCTTGAGCATTGTAGAAGGGTTTTCTTGAGCATTATTGATGCATTTTGTATTCACAAGTCAAGTAGCGTTGGGTCGTACAACGTTATGAGTTGGGACGTTGCACTTGTGGGTATGTATTGGTAATGTGGGAATGCTTGTCTTGGGAGTTGCTCAGGAACGTTAGAGTAGGTGTGAAGGTGAAGTGTGTGCCATGAGTCAAGTTGTGGTTTCAAGAAGAGATATGGAGTGGGGTATGAGTCCATGCGCATGTGACGGCTATGGGGATGTACATATGGGTTGACCTCCCTTCTTGGCTAGAGCATCGTGACGATGAGGCCACTACATACTTGGCATGTGGTATCGTTGACGGGTGCCAGCTTATTGGGAGTAAGTTGAGAGCGGACCGAGAGTGCACTATTATGATGAGGCTACTGCATACTTGGCGTGTGGTATCATAGTTGCGTGCTAGTGCCGTAGAACTGAGCTGGTTGAGGGCGCCACTATGATGAGGCCACTGCATACTTAGCGTATGGTATTATAGGTGGGTGTTAGATAGTAGAGGATTGAGGAGTGGACTGAGGGTGTAATACCCGAGAATGATTTGAGGTCATAAATAATATTTGATGAAGGGCATAAATGGACTTTGTGGAAAATAAGACTATAGGGTACACTAACGCAACTTTAGACGATCGAATTAGTCAGAGGGAATACCCTGGACCCTAGATAGCCAAGGAAAATGATATAGTATCGACAAGTAATACGAGTTATGATTTTAGGCATCAAAAGAAGTTGGATCGGGAACAGTTCCCGGTACAGCTAAAAAAAGGCAATTGTGATTTAGGCTGAAATACCGAATTATCGTACGAGGCATCCGGGAAGTCAATGGAACCCCAAGGAAGTTCATATTTGGCATATAGAGTAACCCTTCAGTAGGTTTTGGAAAAACAAAAGGGTTTGTAGCTAAAACGAAGATTCGAGCCTAAGTGCAGTTTTTTCGAAATTGACAGAGGGAGATCGAAACGATATTTTTTCGAAATTTTAAAGAGAGTGTTTTAGGATATTTCAAAGGGTTATAAAGGTCTTTAAAGAGAAGTTCAGTTTTTGAGCCAGGGGCAAAATCGTAATTTTTGAGGTTGGGGTAAAAGTGTAATTTACCTAAAAATTAGGGGCATTAGCGCAATTAGTCCATTTTTCAGGGACTAAAATGCAATTAAAAATTAGTTCGGGACCATGTTGAAAATGGTCTAAGTGCAATTATCTAAAAGTTCGGGCCAAAGTATAATTCTTGAAATCTTTTTACTAGGGGCATTTGGGAGATTCAGGAAAAAGCTTCATAAATGACTTTAGAGATAAGGATGAAGTCTCATGATGACGTTAGAGATAAGATGAAGGCTCATGATGACTTTAAGGATAAGATTTGTATAAGATTTGATTGGATAAGAAAAGATTTGATTTGGATAACAATGATTACAAAAGATATTAGAAGATTTGGAATGATTATAGAAGATTTACAATGATTGCAAAGAATCTTAGAAGATTTTGGAATAATTACAAAAGATATTAGAAGATTTGAAATGGTTATAGAAGATTTACAATGATTGCAGAGAATCTTAGAAGATTTTGGAATGATTACAAAAGATATTAGAAGATTTGGAATGATTATAGAAAATTTACAATGATTGCAGAGAATCTTAGAAGATTTTGGAATGATTGCAAAAGATATCAAAAGATTTGGAATGATTATAGAAAATATTAGAAGATTTGGAATGATTGGAAAAGATTTTGAAAGATTTGAAATGATTGCAGAATATATATTTCTTGGTGGCTAAGTTTTCTAAACATATAAATAGGGGCTCAAGGCTAAGGATTCTCTCATTCGAAGTTGTGATACATTTGTGCTAGACGAGAGTGCTTCGGGTTTAGTGGATAGAGGGTTTTTAAAGCATACGCGAGGCATCACACGCGTAGAGCACTTAGGCAGCGCGTGAGGACCTGTAAGGAGGTGGTTTGGTTAAAAGACTTGAGGAGTTGCACGAAAATTGAGGTTGGGCACAAGATTAGAGGTGTTCTGAGTTTCGTTCAAGGTGAGTGTTCTACCAAAAAACTTGGTTTTAAGTTGTGAGTGTTTGCCTCCAAAACTTGATTTATTGTGCTTGTTTTATCTGAACATATGGTGATTTCATACAAAATGGTTTTGTCCATTAAAATGGTAACCGGTGACGGTTGGATTTATGAGGGAGGTTTGTCCCTAAACGTTTTGAAACGTGTATTGCATTTTATAAATGTTGTTTATACGATGCATTGAATTGTGAATTGTGGCATTGTCTTGAGTTTTATGTGTACGTATGGAATGTCAGCCTCGGATGTTGTCTGGATAGTGTAGCCATAATTCTCCAAGGGCGTGACGGAATAACAGGGGTATCTGATGCTGGTGTGCATGTCAGGATAGCTGCCTTGGTTTCCGTGCCAGACCGTTTGGTCAGGGAAGTTGCACTAGGACGACTAGGTGGTCCATACTGTGTTGTTCATGTGGGATGTCAGCCTAGGATAATGTCTGGATAGTGTAGCCGTAATTCTCCAAGGGCGTGACGGAATAATAGGGGTATCTGATGCTATGTGTGCATGTCAGGATAGCCGCCTTGATTTTCGTGCCAGGCCGTTTGGCCAGGGAAGTTGCACTAGGATGACTAGGTGGTCCATGTGAAATTTTGGAGTTGGGATTGTATGGTAGTTCCTAGATGCTTAAGGTGAGAACGTATTCTAGTGAGATGCGTTGGCAGTCCCATTTAAGCTAGAATCGCGTCGCGTCGTCGTGTCGTCGAGTCGGTGTGGCGGCATAGCTTTTAGAGAGATTGTTTTTTTCCCGTGGTAGGGTTAAGCGCGTGGGAATTCTCTTGAGCTAGGGCTTACCGGGTATATTGGTTTATTTCATGTCTTGCATTATTCATGAAAAATGTGTTTTGAACTCTCACTTAGATGATTCATCATCTAATTTGGACTTTGTCCCTGGAATATTCAAACGTTCCAGGTGAAGGCAGTGGTGCAAAAGGAAAAGGAATAGTCGAGGAGTGACGGCGATTAGCGGATAGTTTACATTATGTCTTTTCAGTTATGTTATTTACTTTTGAAAACGTCATGTAAACGTTGGTGCAACTTTATATATAAATAAAGTGGTTTCGGTTATGACCTGTTGAGGTTTCGATCTAGCTTCCGCATTTGTGTTAGTGAACCTGTCTTGGTTTATTAATGGTTCATAGTTGATATACTGAGAAGGTGTAACGGGATCTTCGGGGAATGGTTTTTGTGATGGGTTTTTGTTTGAAAAAAAAATTTATCCCCGGAATCTTACGTTACGTTAACGCTCCCAAGAATTGGGGTGTTACAGAGGGCATTGCTATGATGAGGCCATTTCATACTTGGCGTGTGGTATCATAGACATGTGCTAGTGCCACCGAGTTTTGAGCAAGTTGAGGGCACCATTACGGTGAGGCCATTGCACAGTTAGTGTGTGGTACCGTAGATGTGCTAGTGTTGTAGAATGGATGGGATTTATGGGCCCAGAATGGGGTGCCTTGTGGCATAAGTACTATGTTATGGTGAGATAGTAAGTGTGTTGCTTAAAGTATTATGTGGGTTCTGGATACTACTATGTGGTGGCAGGGTCACTGATTTGTACCTAGATTATGGTAGGAGCTGGTTTGGGTGGACTACAATGATTTATGTTATTTCTTTCTTATGGTGCTCCCTATTTCTATTCTGTCAGTAGTACGCTACGTTATGATCTTACCACGTCTTGCTTGTGTTTGCCTACTGAGTCTTCATTATGCTATACTCATGTTGTATTTCGTTGTGTTATACTTGCTGAGCCTTGTAACTCATTCTTTCTTTTTGCATCATTCCAGGTACAGGTAAAGCAAAGGATAAGGAGAATTCTAGAGAGGCATGAGCTATTGGATTAGATGTGTACAAAGCTCACTCGAATAAAAGGTCTTGAGAACATTGTTGAGTTGTGTCGTGCTAGTAATTGTGCATTTTATTATTTGGGCTTTTTTGTACCTCCTTTGGGATTGCCTAATGGAATGTAAATGGATATGTTTATTTTGTCCTGTATGAAAAAGAGCCAAATCATTACTGTATGTTGATATTGGTATGAGTAACCCTGGTTGAGTTACACTCTGGTCTCATCTTATGTGGACTTTCCCTCGAAATTCCTTTGCTAGTGGGACTTCCGGAGGCGGGCCCTCGCAGTTTGGTGACAGAGCCTCATATTGGAGCTTTTGGTCGTTACACTTCTTCCCCTTTTATAACTTACTGTCTTTAATGTCTTTCAGCTTTTGTCTAATGGGTAAAGAGATGCACCTAATTTCTGAGCAAACATTATCTAAAATAGCCGTCCAGTGGTTAGTTTAATGCTTAATAAATTCAAAAAACATTCCATTTGCATCAAACAATATTTAGACAACATTTAATGCTCCAATCATAGACTAAAAAGAGAAATCCATGAGCATTAAGTGTGCTATCAATGGCTAGTAACATCCATAATTTCAAATTTCAACAGGCATGTACTCAAATGAAAGATGAGATTACTCAATTGGATTAGCACATTCAGGGGTGAATTTAAGAGATAGTTTATTAAGCATAAGCTTCACTTGACTGCACAAATTACTTAGTTGATTACTATTTAAAATACAAAGACTTATTCTTTGTTCAAGCATATTCACTCGACTAAGTCACATCTATACTCGATTGCATAATAACACTAGTTAAATACTGAATTGCTCTCAATATGTTAGAATATATGCCTTAGATAGAAATACTCGATTTACCATTCATGGTACTTGATTGAGTCAAGTCATTACTCGAGTATTAAATACTTGTTAGTCAATTTGATAGATAAGATATAGAGACTTATTCTTTATTTTGCATAAAGTATTCGACTATGGTATAAATCTACTCAACTAAGAAGTAAGATACTCAATTGAGAATAAACTTTAGTCGATTAGTATCAAAATATGAAGACTTGACATTTTGCAGCCTATCTAATAGTTGATTGATAGGTTTTTTAATCAATTGGAGATTTAAGCACAAAGACTTGATATTATAGCTTGCTTTCTCACTTGATTGGACAATATGTTTACTTGATTGATATCTTGATTAATTCAATACATTTTTAATCACTTAATTTAAGATTTACTGAGAGATATTTGAGTGCAACATGCATATATATACTCGATTTGTCCTTACAATATTTGAGAGATACTCAAATGCAGAAAAAGCAAACATTTGTCTACTCAATTGCTAATATATGGATACTCGAGTGATGGTTTGTGTAAGAAAAATATATACAAAGAGGGGGTGAATTGGGAGTTTCAAAAACTTCTTGGAATTAAAGACCTTTTATGTAAGGAAAACTAATTGATCTTTTACAACCTTTGAAAGATAGTTATAAAGGAGTTTATTGAAAGGTTTAACTCTTTGCTTAAAGAAATTATGATGCAAATATGACTTGAAAGAGAATGAGATTTATAAGATTAAATTTTATGACTGTGAATTGTTGAAAGCAAAATTTGACAAGCTATAATGAAAAATAAAATTAAACTAATACAACACACAAATATTTTATAATGGTTTGGCTCACCTAGCCTACTCTGCTACCTTGGCTTTTCACCAAGGATTTCAACAATTAAGTTTAGCCTTTTCAAGATTAGCTAAAACCTTTGCTTTTTCAATGACTTAACAGTAACCAAATACAAATAGTTTTTATAAGAAACAGTTGGAACCTCTTACACTGTGCTCTTTATAGGCTCAAACACTAACCACAAAAGAAGAAGTGAAGTTTATAATTTAAATACTTTGAGAAGCTTTTACAAGATCAAATTCAAATAATAAAAATAGCTTTTCACAAAGAAAAGAGAGATGAAAAGAATGTGAATATAAGAACACTCTCTTTCTTTTTTTTTTTATATAAGATGTATGCTTTGAGGGCTCTTTTGCTTGAGTATGATTGTGGAAAAAATTTACCTCAACATCTCTTGTTCTTCTTGAAACCCATATGCCTTCTATAGTTTTTCTTACCTCATAACTGTTAGCGTTTTTTTTCAATGGGTAAAACTTAAAAGATAATCAAGATATATTTCATTCTATTTGATTCCAATGGTTAAATATTTAATTTATGCTCAAATGATGTTTTGAAAGCCTTTTTGCAATGGTTAATATCAAAATTGTGCACTTTTTCAATGTATGTAACGACTATAATTTTAAGTTTCAGCACATTTTTACTTGAGTAAAAAAAGTTTGTAATCGAGTATTTTTTATCTTTACTTGATTAAACAGAATTTATAATTGATTAAGTTTTGTCTGTACTCAAATACCTACCATTTGTAATCAATTAATTTTGAAGTATACTCGATTAAAAACATTTGTAATCGATTACAATTCTATTGTAGAAACATAAAATAATTACTTAATTACAAATTGAATTTAATTGATTATACATCAACATTTACTCCATTACAAATGAATAATACTCAATTAATTTTTATATTTACTCGAATGGATTAAAATTATAATTGACTAAGCTTAGACTCTTACTCGATTACAAATTATTTGTAATCGATTATAATTCTACAACATAAACTTGAAATAAATACTCGATTATAAATTCATACAATTGATTACATAAAAGATCCAGAAACTTTGACAAATTATTAGAGAATAAATACTTAATTATAATTTAGATTTACTCAAGTATATTAAGATATTTGATTATAAATTAGTTTACTTGATTAATTGTGTTCTACTAAAAACTTTCAATAATTACTCAATTACAAAAAAAAAAAAAAAAAATTATTTAGTCGAGAATGCAGCTCTTCTATGATTAGAGCTAAAATTATCAATATAACGCAGACATCGCTCCTCCAAAGGAACTGTAGTACCACCAGACATCACACATACAAGCCTACCAGCTCTTTTGGCTCTTAAAAATTCGTTCCATTTCGAAATGAATCTCCATGATTAAACCTCACTTCAAACAAACCACGTAGTCTAGGAAAAGGAAAAGCATTTATACCTGCAATGACCAAATACAATCTTCTAATAATATACTTGTTAGAATAAACGAGTTTTCAACACATGGAACTCCATGAACAATTAATATATATTGAAAAATGCTATTTGTACAGAAGCATCTTTACAGAATGCTTACAGGGATGATATATCGCGATATATTTGTTCATCCCCTTCTCCCTCTCTCCCTCCTTCCTTCGCCGTTGCAACCTCAACTGTCGTAGTTCTTCGCCTCCGCCTACTCTCGCTGCCGCCTCGCCATTGCAACCTTCGCTGCCTCGCCCCGTCGCCTTTGCCGCCTCATCGCGTCGCCTCGGCTACCTTGCCTTGTCGCCTCTACCGCCTCATCGCCTCGCCTCGCCTCTGTCGCCGCCTTGCCGCTGGGGCCGACGGTGTGAGAGGGAGAGCGAGAGAGAGATAGAGGGAGAGAGATGGTATTGGGCATTTGGGTCATTTATTGCAAGGGCAAAATGGATATTTTGATTGTCTTGTAAGTGTTTCTGTAACCTATGTTCTATACAAATAGCATGACCCATATATATTCACCAATGATCAGTACAATATAGAAAATGATATTTTAGAAACATGGCATTTATTTGCTATGTTTAAGGGTTATTTTACCCAGCAAAAAATAGGGTCATTTAATCAGAATTTAGCTACCATGTTTCTTTCTTTCCGAACACAAATTTTCCTGTCTTTTATATCATCTATCAAGAAATCTTAACAAAAAATTAAAAAAGAAATCTTAACAAAAAATAAAAATATAATTTACATATTATACTGTTGGTAAAATACTTAAGGTGGCGTTCTCTTCGTGTTTCGATTTTTAGTTTTTAGTTTTGAATTTATTTTCAGTTTTGTGTTTTGAGATTTTTGAAAATGCGTTCTTTTTATTATTTTAAAAAACTGTTTTTAAAAAAAAAAAAACTAAAAAATGCATTTATTTTGAAATTTTGAAAAATATTATTTTATAATATTATATTTAATAAATTTAATTCAAAATAAATTATAAATAGTTATTAATAAATTATAAATCATTAAAAAAATTAATACAAAAAATCATATTATACATTCAATATTCAAATAAAATAAAATAAATCAAATCACAAAAGCATTTAAAACGCAGAAGATAAGGAGCCACAATAGAAGGAGGTAACAATCGATGAAGGGGAGGTCGTAATTCGAACGACAGTGGTGGTTGGGGTTGTCCGTTGACAACGGTGGGCGGTGGTTGGGGTTGTCTGTCGACTGCGGTGGGTGATGGCGGGCGCGGTGGTCAGTAAGAAGTCAAATAGAGGGGAGGCGGTGATGTCGAACAAGATGCAAGAGGAGGGACAGTAGGTGGTCGATTATGGCTCGCAGGGCCGATGGCGGGTACGATCTATGGCGGCGATCGCAATGGCAGTGGCAGATGCTGTCGACTGCGGTGACGGAGGCAGTGCTATGCTTTTGCGTTTGCAAGATTTGGGTGTTTTGGAGAGAAGAAAGGAGAGATGGGGTCCGCCAATTTGGGGGGGGGGGGGTGTTGCGCGCGCTGTGTTTCAATGTTTTTGTTGTTTTTAGTGTGTTTTGCTTGAAAATATCCAAAATAACAAAATATTGTTTAGGGTTTTCTTTATAATTTTTTTTTATTTTCAAAAAAATATTTTTGAAAACAACAAAAATAATTCGTTTTTAGTGTTTTGAAAAATTAAAAACTCAAAACGGGTTGAAAATAGTAAAGAGAACGTAATCTAAATTTTTAATATATAATTTTTGCACATATGCCAATTAGTGACTGCATAGTATATATTGAAAAAAAAAAAAAAAAGGAACTATGAAAGTAGTTTATAGTTGAAAAACTGCCTTTGACACACCATTCTAATGATTTTTATTAAAAAAGATCTATGTTAAAACTAGGCTTGAATGCAAGTATAAATAAAGAAATAAGAAATAAAATGCTTGAATAATCAAGAAATAAGAAAAGGAATAAACTATAGGCTCAAATAATGAGAACTAAACTTCTCTTGCATTGTGAAGGAAGGACACGGTTAGCTGATTTTGGGATTAATCTTTGCCTTTGGTAATATGGCTGATAATAATATTGCTATTTGGGATCTCACTTTGGCTTGTGATTTGTGATGGGGGCTTTACATAGAGAAAGACAAAAATTTGGTTGCTTAGATTGGAAGGCTGCTGGTATATATGGTGTGCTTCACACGAAATTCCTCCTTCTGGTTAATTATATTCTATTGCTTGGTTTAAGATTGTGTTCGAATGGGAAGTACAGTGGAAGTTAATATTCAGCAGGAGAGCATTGCTGTTATGTTTTTGCTCATCGATTCTCTGTAAAAGCAAATTATTTCTATAAAATAATACAAGGGATTAAGAAATGACCATCGATGACGAAGACAATGGGCGGAGGTTGTGGTTGATCTTACAGAGGCATCGCTTGCTGGAGAGAGAGAGAGAGAGAGAGAATGAGAATGACAAGGCAGATTGCATACAAAACCCTTACAGAAATAGGAGAAGAAGAAGAAAGAACCAGGAAACAGAGAAAAAAATAGTATTTTGAACCCGACGTGAATCGAACACGCAACCTTCTGATCTGGAGTCAGACGCGCTACCATTGCGCCACGGATCCTCGTTGAAAATAGTGGTGAACAAATTTCTTATTATAGAATGTCTGTAAACTACGGTAAATTGCCTATACACCCCTGTGGTTTTAGTCATTCTCCTGAAGACCCCATATGGTTTTAAAATGGTTCTTATAAGTTATAGTTTCATTTTTTTGGGCTCATATACTCCGCTAGTTTTTTGCACTAACAATGTCAATTATAACTGAATTTAAATTAGTAAAATATTCTCTAAATCTCTCTTTAGACAACTAGAAATATATATTGAAAATAAAAAATGAATAACAATACCTTTAAAGTCAAGTACACTACTTTCATAAGACAAAGTCAAGAAATAAACTTATTATAGGACATATAAAAATAGTAATAATAAAGATAAATTGACCAAATTAACTCTACTATTTGATTTTAATCAATTTAACTCATGACTTTTTTTGACTTAAATTCACTAATGAACTTTTCAAAGTGGTTTTCTTTCTCCCTTGAATGCTAGTTTTTTGGTCTAAATTCACCCCTAAATTAAATCATTCTAAAAGTTCCAGAGTGAATTTGAGCCCAAAAAGGTTAATGTGCTAAGCTTATTAAAATATAAACATTTTTCTCAATTTATTTCTCATTTACCCAATTAATTTAAAAGCGACAATTGACAAATAATTAATTCGAATGACCATTTTGTTGATGTTTTTCTCTTCCTATAAACCAAATAATTATAGTAAAATATTTTATCCAAACTTAATCATGAAATTGATACGAATCATACAATTTAATAATGACTATATAGAAAAAAAAGTTACTAGTCAATTAGTTTAGTAATAAAGAGAATTCCAAAACATGTAGAGTTTGATCATATGAGTTCGATTCTTAGCTCAGCTATATCTTAGGCAATGTTTTGCCATCATAAACTTTACCAATTTAAAGTGGAGAAGATCCTTAAGTTGTAATATTCTATCATCATATTAATATATAGTTGATAATACTTAACAAGCTCAGTTGACACGTGAATATCTTACTCGAACCATGCTTGGTCTTGCCCCATTATTTAGGCTACCTTTGGCCTTGGCTTGCTTGACTAGGCCATCATCAATCTTGATATTCTACTTGGTGCTAGCTCAATTCAAATAAAACATGTATGTTAAAAAACCAATGCAAACCAACCTTTATCAAGATTGAATTACCTATTTTGGTTAAGACTATTTCCTAAAATTAAGTGATTATTACCAAAAATCTAGTGATTGATCTTAATCTCATTAAACTTAGATAAACTTTTCTCCTAAATTCAAGAAAGACGGTCTTAGGAGATAAAGTTAATCATCTCAAAACTACTTATTATAACTATTCCCAGTTATTGTCTAACAATGAGTTATAATTCTAAGTGAATGATTATCTCTACATTATTACAAGTATAGAATGATCTTTCTTTTGAGGTATGCATTCTCAATTGTGATCTAAAATTCTTCTGTTTCCATTCTATTGCTCTACATCTAACTTAGACATCGGAATATTTTTGTTAATCCATTTACAACTAAATTTAACTACCCTAGGTTCTGCATATGTTTAAATATCATCTATTTAAACAAATAAATAATTTCTCCAATTAATTTTCCAAAGTCTCCACTTAATATTCGAATTAATTTATTACTTAATTTTGTTGTTATGTTTTCGATATTGTTCATTCCAGCCCAACAGGATTGATCAGACTAGTTGTAACGGTGGCAGAATGCCACGATCCAGCAATCTTTGCGATGATGGTGGTTAACACCTACAACCACTCTAACGTTCAAGTTAGTGGAGGTTTAAAATATCAGAGTGTGGGTAAGGCTTGAAAAGAACATACATTGGCATGTGATTAGATTGGCTTATATATATATGTAAAGGTACCTTACATATCATCGGTCATCATGGGAGGATAGAGGACCGAGATTTACTACAAGGACCACCCAAATGCTCCCACTTAAATAATGTCCAATGGAATTCTGCTAAGTGTACTCCACTTAAAAGAAATGGTCTTATTCAACTTGGAGCGTATGTCAAGATTTGAATTAATAATACCGTGCAGACTCTAACCAAAACACATATGTTTTGTCTAAACTTCTTCAGGAATTCTGGTTTAGTTCATAGGTTGAGCAACATATGTTGGGGTACATATATGCTCGGTGAATCACGTATCACCTCATCTTGAGGTTCTAACATAGAGAACTCATCAAGGAAACTATCATACTCAATATCACATCCAAAAAATAATGTGACTACCTCGAACAAGTATCTCATGATTGTGTTGGTATTTGAGTAAGTCTCATCCTTGGTTCACAAACTAAAGGCGGATTACCCGTGTGAGAAAGCCAACCCTCAACCTATACTTGACATATCCTTTAAGTGTTATGGAATATGCTAATTGTAATGAAAAGAATACATCTACTCATTTCATTAATAAAACAACATTGAATACAATATGGTTTGCATGTTACAAGGAAGTACAATCATATCCTATGCAGCCCCATTGATTAAACATGATGGGAAAATAAATCAAGATAGCTATCGTAGGTATATATTTCAAACAAACTTCCTTGGACTCAAGGGCATCTCTCACAAAATTATATTTTATCCCAATGTGCTTGGTTTTCCCATGGTACTTTAGATCCTTTGTATAAGCTAAAGTTGCTTGACTATCACACATATTGTGATAGGCTCATCCTTGCAAGGTACTACGCTCAAATGGAAAATAAAATGACCAAGCCACATGGCTTCCTATACAGCAGCAGCACTGGTCACAAACTCAGCCTCCATGGTGGATAAAGCCGTACAAGTTTGCTTCTTGCTACTCCAAGAGATAGCCTTATTGTTTAGTAAAAAAATATATCTCGATGTAGATTTGCATCTATCCTTATCACCTCCCCAATCAGCATCTGTGTATCCAACAAATTGTAAACTACCACCTTGGTAGTATAAACAATAATCTTTCGTACCTTTGAGGTAACAAAAAATCTTTTTTACGCTTCCAATGCTGACTTCCAAGGTTGGATTAACACCTGGCTAATAACCCAACAACTTGACTTATATCAGGCCATGTACACATCATGGCATATATTAGGCTTCCTATAGCACTTGAATATGGAACTTATTCCATTTCATGTTTCTCTCGAAGGTTTTATGGACACATTATCTCACTAATTTTGGCATATGAGCAATCGGGGTATTCATTGGTTTAGCATCTTTCATATGGAAGCGTTCAAGAATCTTATCTATATACGTTTCTTGAGACAGAGCTAGCAACTTTGTAGCCCGATTCCTTAGAATCTGAACTCCAAGGATATATGCAGCTTCTCCCATATCTTTCATTTCAAAGGTTGATGATAACCATCCTTTGATGACTTTCAAAAATCCTTTGTTATTACTTGCTAATAGAATGTCATATACATATAGTGACATGATCAGAAATTTGTCCTTGGAATGCAAGACATATACAAAATGATTTTCATCCATCATTTTGAAACCATAGCTCAAAATTGATTGATGGAATTTTAGGTACCATTGCCTAGAAGCTTACTTCAGGCCGTATATCGACTTCATTAGGTGACATACCTTTTGTTCTTGACCCTTAATGACATAACTCGCTGGTTGTGTTATATAGATTTCTTCATTCAAATCACCATTGAGGAAGGCTATCTTAACATCCATTTGATATAATTCCAAGTCCATATGGGCTACTATTGCAAGTATTACCCTAATAGAGTTAAACTAGACAACAGGTGAGAAAGTGTCTTGATAATCAACACCTTCTACCTATGTGTACCTTTTGGCAACCAATCGTGCCTTGTACCTATCAATGAAACCATCCGCTTTTTGCTTGATTCGAAAAACCCATTTGTTCCCAATTGCTTTCCTTCCTTGTGGAAGATCAACTAAGTCCCAGATATGGTTATCCCTCATAGAGTTTAGTTCTTCTTCCAAAGCCATTTCCCACTTATCTAAATAAGAACTACTAAGTGCATCCTTAATAGTGCGAGGTTTATCATCCACCTTAGCTGAAACCATGTTCACTTCATCATTTAGAATCCACCACTTCTTTGGCCGTCTAAATATTCTTGAAGATCTACGCACAGTAGGAGAAGGCTCATGATGCATAACATCATCATGTTGTTTAGGAGGTTAATCATCTTCGACCAATTCTTGATGTTGATATATTTGATCACTTTCTTGTGTGAGCATATCTTGATCAATGTTTTGATCATTGTTAGTCACATCTTGACTAACTTCAATTGGATGCTCAACGCTCCCACTCAACGCCACATTCCCAAACACTCTTTATGGTGTAGGTATAGTTTATACTTTGTGATTATCAACTTGTGATTTAGACATTTCATAAAAGGAAACTCCTATAGTAACATTCCTTTTTCTTGGAAACTCATTTTCCAAGAAAATTGCATCCCTTGAATCAAATTCAGTTCTTTTACTTTCTTTCTCTAAATCAGCAAACACATAACCTTTAGAGTGTTCACAATATCTAAGGAAAGCACATTTCTTT
This sequence comes from Diospyros lotus, assembly GCF_014633365.1. Lineage (NCBI taxonomy): Eukaryota > Viridiplantae > Streptophyta > Magnoliopsida > Ericales > Ebenaceae > Diospyros > Diospyros lotus. Next base: position 14,586,023 of record NC_068345.1, read on the forward strand.
CCTTTTGGTTCTAACTTTCCAAATTCAGATTTGGTGTTATGGACACAGGCTGCATAGCCCCAAGGCCTTAGATTGCTCAAATTTGGCTTCCTTTTAGTCCATAAATCATAAGGAGCAAAACGTACTAATTTGGAAGGCATTCGATTGAGCACATATGTTGATGTTAGCAATACATCTCCCCAATAAGACATATCTAAGTTGGCTTGAGCCATCATAGATCTCACCATGTTTAAGAAAGTGCGATTCTTCCTTTCGGCCACTCCATTTTGTTGGAGTGTATTAGGAATAGTAAGCTTCCTTTCTATTCCTTTTTGCTCACATAACCCCTTAAACAAATTAGACAGATACTCACCTCCACGATCTGTCCTTAGACATTTGATCGTAGTATTAAGTTGATTCTCAACCACACTTAAGCTAAGAAGCAACTCATTGCTTCACCTTTAAACTTTAACAAGTACACATGTGTATAGTAAGTATAGTCATCAGTGAATGTAAGGAAATATCTAAACCCTTGTTTGGATATCACACTTAAGGGATCACATATGTCAGAATGTACTAGAGCTAATGGAAACTGAGCTCGGGACCCTTTCTGAAATGATTTCCTACTCATCTTTCTAGCAAGGCAATATTCACATGTAAGAAGAGATACATTTCTCAAAGAACCAAGTAAGCCTTCTTTGGCTAACCTTTTCATTATTGATTCTCCTACATGCCCTAATCTTGAATGCCATAAATATTCATCTTGCCTTTCAGCTATAAGACAATGAGTGTTTGAATTTTGATAAAATATTAATTCAAAACCAACAAACTTCTTATTGGAAAATTGATAAACTTTATTTCCACGAAATGTTAATTCAAAACCAGGATAAAAAAGACAAGATATAGAAATCAAGTTTCTTTTCATCTGTGGTACATAAAGTACATCTACTAAATGGAGACAATGTCCATCCTTTATTGAAATTTCACAAATCCCGATTCCTTATACTTCAAGTCATGCATTATTTCCAACATATACCTACTTGGTATTTGGTGGAATCTTCCTGAAATGCATGAACAACTCATGATCTTTTATGATGTGATTGGTTGCTCCTGAATCCAGAAACCCATCATGAGTTAGAATCAATCATGAAAGTACATGATGCAACTAATGCATCAAATGTAAAAGGCGTAGTGTGTACCTTTGGTATAGTGCAATCATGTGCAAAATGACCCTTTTGGCCACAGTTGAAGCACTTGATTTTCTTGGGATCCCTTTCTTTCTTGTCTTTGAACTTCTTTACAGACAACTTTCCATTCATTCTTTTCCCTTTCTTGGAACCTTTGGTCCACTTATTCTTTTTAGAAGTATTATCTTCAGCTAGAAAATCTTTAGGATTTGTAATATCCATCACTTCCGCTTCCAAAAGAAAATGACGGGCAATATCCTCAAAGGTCTTAATTTCAGTGTTGTGTCGCAAATTGATCTTTATCAATTGCCACTCACTTTCGGGAAGTGAACAAATGATAGCCTGTACTTATTGTTCATAAGTTATAGTATGTCCCACAGCCTTTAATCCAGTGATCATTTTAGACATCTCTCGTAGATGTCTTCCCATTGTATGATCAGGTTTTTTCATATAATTCTCAAATTTGAGAATGAGTGCTCTTTTCCTCTCTAGAGAGATGCTTCCACACTTTTCTTTAGCCTTGTCCCATATAGCTTTGGCTGATTCAAGCATAACGAAATCCACCATGATGCCGTCAATCATTGCACTTAGCAAAGTGATTCTCGCCATTGTATCTTTCTTTTTGAAATTGACACAATCCATCTTTTGTTAGGGCGTTGCCTTATCACTAGCATTTCAAGGGTTTCTTGTTTAGTTAGTATGAATTGAACCTTTTGTTGCCATATAGCATAATTGTCACCATCGAGCTTCAAATCTTTATTGAGCTCGACAATTATGCCCTTAGTAGCATTAGCCATCTACATGCACATGCACCCATTAATAACTTGTCCATAACTTTTCATTCAAAGCATTATACTAATCAACCAATTAAATAACATACATTCTCAATCCAAAAGTATGCTTTTATCATACAATCAAAACCTCATATGCATGCATGTGATTAGCGTGTTTAATATAATTTGTGAATGAAAATACAGCCTTCTTTTTTTCTATATTTGCAATGACCATAGCTTTCTATAGATCCAATGTATGATAATCAATTATAACTGTAGATCAATACCGAGGATAATCAGCCTATTGACTCAAGGGTCAATCACAACTTGTTGTAGATCCAATGTATGATAATTGGTTATAACTATAGATCAATACCGAGGATAATCAGCCTATTGACTCAAGGGCCAATCACAAGTTGTTGTAGATCCAAGATATGATAATCAATCGCAACTGTAGATCAATACCAAGGATAATCAGCCTATTGACTCAAGTCGGGTCTTACTGATACAAAGATCAGCCTATCCCGTTCTTGAGTCACCTTTCTTTAAGAATGGATTTTCATCTTAAAAACGACCACATATATATGATACATCATAGTAACAGAATAACATGTATCATAAACCTAAAACAATTAAGTAAGAATATTAATTCATAATATTGCTTTAGTCATGGCCAAATAAAATGACACAAAAGAAAGGTAGAAGAGAGAGCAAAATGCACAAAACCTTAGCTCTGATACCACTGAAAGATTTCTTACAGTAAAGTAGTGGAATAAAAATCTTACTTTGAAAACTTTAAGATAGATAACTCTACATTTTAAATGCTATGATTGATTTGATGTAGAAACACAACTCCACACTGAGGGCAATTTGACTATGAACTTAAAGAAGCAACAATCAAAATACTTTCACAACCCAATATGCCTTCCTTGCTAGTCTCTTATTCTTCTCACCAGAAGAAAACTTGTATAATCCTTCAATCCTCTTATCTTTCCTTTTACTTTGTAATATACAAAGAAAAAGCTTTCAAATTGATACCTTGGATGAAATGGGTGGTGCTCTATTTATATTTGAGTGCCACCTCTTCCCAAAGGACTAGTCTTTGGAGAAAGGGTGCATGGAAGCTTCCAAGTAACCACCCATAACCAACTTGGTGTGAAAAGATGTGTGGTGACCTTGGTGTAACCACCCATAACCAACTTGGTGTGAAAAGATGTGTGGTGACCTTGGTGTAACCACCCATAACCAACTTGGTGTAACCACCCATCATAGTGACCTTTCATCCATAAGGAAGAGAGAGAGACTCATGTGTTGCCATGTGTCAACACGTGGTTAAGTCATATGTCAATTGCCTAGTGGTCCATGTACACTGGCATGTCATCACCCGATGACATGTCACTGCCACCTCACTTGATGACACGTCACTTAGCTAGTGTCACTCCTCCGAGCTAGGTCCAGCTACCTTGAGTTCACTTGAGCTAGAGTTGAGTTGCAGTGAGTTAGCTTAAGCTACTGTGAGCTATTCAAAACTCACGTTAAGCTCTCTCTAGTTATCTCATGAGCACATTGCTACTAAGCAATTCATGATCCATTTGAACAAGTTTAACTTGTGCATACACAAGTATTCGCTCAAATTCCAACGTGTTTTTTCAGGTTCTAACAAGTAATGCACACGGTCTTGAAATATGAGGCATCCATTTAGGAAGATGTGACGTCGTGGGCAGACATGGAGTTGTCTTGATGTTTTAACCTAAGGTGTTTAATGCGCGTAAGAGGGTGTGACAGGTGGCATGATCTCTGTGAGTGTTTGGCGATGTTTAATCTCTATCCATTAGATGCATGATATCTATATAAAGGCACTTGTAGGCCGTTTTCCTGCTTCTCACTTTTACATTTACAGTTGATTTTTGAACCCTAGTTTCTCTAGAGTTTCTACATTCTTCTTGCCTTCAATCATTGCGTGTTTGGGCCAAGTTCCCATTTTGTTTCCTCTTCTACATATTTGCTTGTTTCCATAGGTAACTTCAAGTAACCGACTCTTTCGATTTTTCAGTCTTTCGCTTTCTTTTTGCTATTTTCTATCTATTTGTCGAATGTTGTAATGAGTTCGGGGAGTGAATCTAGAGAATAGAGTGATTTTGTGACCATCGTAAGAAAGCTCCTTGTGAGGAATCCGATGCTTGGTCGATGAGCTTTGCTGGTCGAGCGTAGGAGAGTGATTCAGTGTGTAAACTAGGGTAGTTGAAACATAGATCAAAGTAGGAAAGGGGGCATAACTTCTGATGGCTCTGTTTTCCCTGGTTCCCTTGAGGATAGTGTTGGTGCTTCATCCATGGTTGGGTGATCTTCAAACCCATTTTGTGGGGCAAACGGTGACTATAGTTACGTGAGTGAAGACATGTCCAAGGTTGCCTCAGTGTATAACTTCCTAGATAGCATCAGTGTGTTAAGGTTGCGGATCCATTTCTCAACGATTGAAGAAGATGAGGGTTTGTTTGAGTGTCAACACTGTGGGGAAGAGGAGCGAATCTTCATGGCCGCAAACTCAGGGTTGATTTTTGTGTATGAGACATTTTTTACACGTCTTCGTCTTTGACTTCGGTTCACTAAGTTCTAGTGCTCAGTGTTAACGATGTTAAATGTTGCCCTGACTCAGCTGCACTCGAATAGTTAGGCCTTCATGAGAGCCTTCAAAGTGTTGTCCAGCTTCTTAGGTCGAGAAGCGAGCATAAGGGTCTTCTTTTCCTTCTTTCAGTTAAAAGGGCATCAGCAAGGGTAGTTGGGTCTCTTTGAATGGGCTGTCGAGAGAAAAGTTGCTAAAGGCCTTTGATAGCTCCTATAAGAATTTCAAGGCCAACTACTTCAAAGTAGCCTCTCAGCAGGATGTGCTCGCTTTCTTTTTGGTTGATAAAGATGCCTCCAAATTTCCCCTATTTAGAGGTTATTGATTTGAGGACCTTACCTCGTTAGGCGATAGAGCAACTGGTCGGATTAACTTAGCTATTGAAGTTAGGATCCAATAATATGATTCGGGTGTAAGGTTGACTCGGTAACCATGATTATGGATCCAAGAGATTTAGAGATTGTTGATTTGGGGTCATTAATCAAAATCCTTACAATGAAAAATATGATAACTGATGGTTATCAAGGATGATTGAATAGTTTTCTGATGTTACATAGCTTAGCTGTTGAGTTAGGATCGGATGATAAATATTTTTTAAGGTTCATTCAATGACTTTGGAAAAGAGATGTATAAATCAAGGATCCAAAGGATTAGGTCGAGCAAGAGACCGAATGTGGTCAAGTAATGGCGTGTGAGTTACGCCAGTTAAAGAGGCGATAGTGGTGGAACCAAAGTGACTCACAGAGACTGGACAAGGAACCCTTGCAACGTGACAACACTACTAGTTTGGTGTTTACAGTGAATAGGTCTGGATCTAGGGGCCCACTGTAAAGAGCTAATGGATGGCTCGTGGTAAGGTACGGGAGACCCATCAACTAAAGTGTTATAGAAAATGGCATGGGAGACGATCAGATGCTAAAGATCTAGAACAACACAGTAGGGTTTGTACCTTGTATGGGGTCCAAGTTCTGATGAACTAGGGTGTGAGGTGTGCCACTAGCTAGTTGAAAAAGGATGAAAGCCTAGGGAATCAACCCAGAATAAGATGGATCTTATTTGTGGAGACACGATCTAAAGAGACATAAGCAAGTGATGTCTTGAATGCGGACGGTGTGTTCCATTGTATTTAGGTTCATGGCCATCTTGTGAGTTGGTAAATGAGACGAGCATTATGAGGCTCAAGGGGTAGATTAATCTCGATGTTTAGGGTGGCAATGTTAATTGAGATCATGAGCGGGTCGTGTTTGTATTTGCCTCGAGGATATGGTTGGGTTGCATAGTAAGAGCTATTCGACATGTGAAATGGACATGGTAGACTTAATGTATAGGCGCTACCTATGCAGTGACGTGATCACTAGCATTGATGAGAGACCCAAGTGACAGAATTTGTACTTACGATTTAGTATGCCAAATGGGCTTGGGATTTGAATATCTATAAGAAAGGACATGTGAATAAGTGCAACCACATGGGGACCTGAATTATTATGTGATTTAAGACACGCTTGGGTAAAGAGTCTCTAGAGATTTTTTAGGTTCAATTGTTCATAGAAGATAGTTGGAACCAGATATCGTGATCTGATTTGAGGTCTTTAGAGATAAATCGGTTTAGGATTTTTGAGAAATTTCTTTAAGGATTGATTTTAAGGGCCATAAAGAATCTAAGGATTTGTGATGAGACTCCAAAGTTTTTTAAGAAGAGATCTAGGGGGTCTTTGGGTAATATTGTTAAGGAAATAGAGATTGAATCTCTTAAGCTATGGAAGCCATGATCTAGCAAGGATTGGAGTATCATAAATGACATAAGTACTTACCTGCTCTAGCTAGTGGTATGGTTATGGATTGTTGCCTTTATGATTATGTGAATCGTTGACGTGCTTGAGAGAAGCAAGTAATGGCAGACATGCCAAGATGACAGGTCGCAGTAGGAAAAATTGTGTTTTTAATAGATCAAAATCTATCAGAGATCCAAGATTTTTGATTTTGGAGAATGGAACTCTTGTAGGGTTAGACGGTCAGTCAAGTTAGCCTTGGTGGGAAAATTCTCAGATGTATAGCTGGGCAATCATTAAAGTAATGTCAGAGAGTTATGAATATAAAAAGCCTGTGGATATGTGATGTAGGCACATGCGGTCAAGGAAAAGTCATAAGAAAATTGGAAAATGATAGGATGTATTCTCGAAAAATTATGGGAGTATTTCTTAATAATGAATATGAAATTGCCATTGATAGCTTGAGATTATTAGATGCTTAGTTACGTGTGGCTTGACTGAGGGTATTAAATTATCAAGCTTTAAAATAGATGATAATTAAGAATCAGTATCTCTTATCTTGAATTAATGAATTATTAACCAGTTGCAAGAGGCTGAGATATTTTCTAAGATTGATGCATGATGGCATTCTCAAGTTTCGGATAGGATATATGTGCCAAAAGTCTTGTGATTAAGAGATGATTATAGACGGTATAGTTTTCTTGGGGTATGTGATCACCTGTGAAGAGCTACAATAGGATTATCTGAAATAAGGTAATGAAGTATGTTTTTCCCTAGTTATTTGATCAGTCAGGTGCTAATTTCAGGGATGGAATTTTGAGATCTAGAATATATGAAAAATTTCGAGGACGAAATTTTTGTAAGGAAGGGAGAATGTAATATCCCAAATTTTCTAAAGGGCTCAAAAGTAATTTTAACTTGTGCCATAGGTAAAATTATCAAAAGATTAGTGGTTTAAGTATAATTTCTTACAATTATCAGTACCGAATCGACTGTAGGGAATGTCCTAGAGCGTAGATGCCTAAGGAAATTAATATGGTATTAACAAGTATTTTGAGATGTGATTTATGAAACTAAAAGAGGTCAGATCGGAGACAGTTTTCAGTACAACTTCAATTCAGATTGAAAAATTGAATCATCGTAGGGGATTCCTGGGAAGTCAAAGGAGCCCTAAGGGAGCTCCAGTTTTTCATAAAGATCAATCCTGAAGTGGTTTCGGGATAAATCAAAGGTCTGGTGTGGGCCTAGGGATGAAATCATCCTTATCGAGTAATATTTAAGTTATTAATTTTGGATTTTCAGTATCGTAACGCCAATTAATTTGATGTTTGAGGATGTAAATGCAATTAGAGAATTGTCCAAGAGAAATAGAGATGAATTTTGAGATTTAAATGTGTAAATTTCTTATTATTTTAGTGTAATATATATAATTATATTTGTATATATATGTGCGTGTGTGTGTGTGTGTGTGTGATGGCCTCTATGAAAGCTTAATGGTTAAGCTTTGTGCAAGTGGTGCAAATGGGATGTAAAAAGTGATGGGAGAGTGATGGATAACAAACTTAATAGTTCAGTTTTCTCTACAAGTGGATGGCTATATATAGATGGAAAAATGAGAAAGAGAGCAAGCAAATGGCAATGGCCAAATTAAGGCAGCAAGTGAAGATGGCCAAGAGCTTGGAATTAGGAAATAAATTATTCAAGCACGCATTTTGAGGTCATGACACTCATACCGAGGAAGCCTGAAGGGCTAAGTTAAGATGAGTAAAATTTCTTAGAATATTTCAAAAAATCAATAAAGTTATTTTATGAATTGTTATAGAAAAATATTTGAGAAATGTTTAATTTGGATTTATCGAGGAAAATTATGAGAAAATTAAGAAAAATAGAATATTGATATTCTTGAATAAATATGATGGCGAGGGAATGTTGAGGTTCCAAATTGAGTTCGTTAGAAGGCTGACACGAGAATTAAGATGTTATGAGATACGTATGAGATAAGTGGTTTGACCCAAAACTAGTTTTATACAAACGATTATATCGTATTGACATGTTATGTTAAGTTATGCATCATGTAGAGTGCATATATATGTATTGATGATGAATTATGCATATGTTCACAATGATATTATTGATCATGCAATGCATAAGGGTTTGGGATTAGGGACTAGCGTCGCTACTCTGCCAAAGGTACACCCATACACTTTGGCCTAGTAAGGAGACTATTAAAATGGAAAGTAGTAGTTGGGTGCGGTCGACTCAAACTAAAGGAATGATATTATGTTGTATTTTGCATTCATGCACGAAATATGTTTATTGTTCCTTTACTTGGATGATTCATCATCTAACTTGAACTTTACCCCTGAAATATCCAAACGTTCCAGATGGAGATTATAGCAGAAACGAGGATGAATGAGGCATGATATAGCACTTAGCAAAGTACAAGATGTAATGATTGAATGTTATGTAGCCTATGTGTTTAAGTTCTGCTATATCAAATTTTGAACGTTTTGAGGAATGATGATGTATAACCTTATTTATGGTTAATGGTAAAGTTAGGGTTCGAGGCACATGATGACGTGACCAATGGATTTTACGTGTAGATCCGATGTTCTTCTTATTCATGAAGATTTGGTTATGTTATGTTATGTTTCAAGTCATGTTGAAAAACTTATGTTCTGTTGATGAATAGACTTTGATTGTTGGATATGTCCGAAGCGATCATGTATTATTAATATGGTTCGATGTATGCTTAGGTTCTATTTATGCTTCTGCTATTGGTGAATACCTAGCCTAGCATTTATGAAGTATGATAATTCTCATACTAGGTAGGTAAATAGGAAATTTTGAGAATTAATATGATGTTGAGATTGTTTTTAAAAAAAACATATATCCCAAATTTCTTAAGTTATAACATGCCCGAAAAAGTGGGGTGTTATAGGGAGCGTTGAACTCTCAAGCTGTCATTATAGCACTGTCAGGCCTCCTTTTGGTTAGCGTGGACCACTTCAACCTCGGTGGCTAAGACCGGGAACTTCATTGCCAAATGTGGAGTAGAAACGACTCCATCTAGAGAGTTGAGGGATAGGTGGCCTAGTAGGGCGTTGTATGGTGTCTAACAATCAACCACCAAGTACTTGACACTGATCGTTTTAAGCAACAGAGCTAACCCGAACGTCATCAACAACTCTATGTACCTCTTCATGTTCACCTGCTCCCTAGAGAAGCCGACCAGGTTTTTACTAAATGGCCTCAAATCCTCTTCTAGTATCCCCAGCTTCTTTAAAGTTGACAAGTATAGTAAGTCGATCGAACTCCCTTGATTTACGAAGACCTTCTTGATGACAAAGTTGGTCGCAACCACAGATATAACCATGGGATCATCTAAATTCTGGTTAATCCCCTCATAGTCTTCATCGGTGAAGGAGATTATCGGGTGTTGGGCTATTCTTCTTAGCTGGTGTTCAATGCTTTTAACAATCATCACCACCCTCAAGTAATGCCTTCTTGTGAAGTTGGAATCTTCTCCGCCAGCGAAGCCCCCAAAAATTGTGTCAATAACCCCTTATATTTGATCGAGGGGGGGGGGGGGGCACCCTAGCTTCCTAACCTTCTTCGAACCTGGGTCTTCTTTGCCGGTTATGACTTCTCCTCAAACATTGGCTATTGCGTGGCTCTCTGCTCCAACTTTGCCTCTTATAGACATATCGGCGGAGGTGGCCTTCTTTGACCAACTTCTTGATCTAGTCCTTGAAGGTGGTACATTCTTCGATCGTGTGGCCGAACATGAGATGATAATCACAACGCTTACTGGTGTCAACATTAAGGTTGGGGTTAGGCCGGGCAGTCACCTTTAGAAGTGGAATTACTCTTGAATTGTAGACCTCTTGGAAGATCTGATCTTGTCTTGTCGTCAGCGAGGTGTACGCATCATAGCTCAACTGGGGTGGCTTGAGAGCCCTAACTTTCCCACTTTGCCCCTTAACTATGTTTGTGTTCTCTCATTTGCAGCCAGGGTCTTTCTCAAGGTAGAGGTGATGCTCGGTAGATGGCTCTGCCCGCTAATTTGGCTGCGACTAGGCCTATGGCTAGGAGCAACTATGTCTGGCGACTGACACTTCTTCCACATTTATGTAATCGACTGCTCATACCTAAAGTTCTTTAAGATTGATAGGGGGCTTCCAAGCCAAAGAGTTGATAAAGGGCCCGGGCTTAAGCCCTACCATGATGGCATGCAAAGAGACAATTGGGCTGAGATCCCTAATTTGGATGGCCTCCTAGTTAAACCGATGCATTAAAGCTCAGAGTAGCTCATTCTCTCCTTACTTTAGGTTAATTAGGTTAGCTAAGGTTTTATAATGAGCTCGATTGGTGGAGAAATAGGCGAGGAAGAGTGTGGCAAGATCGAAAAAGTCATGAATGGAGGCTGGCTCAAGGATAGAAACCACTGTAGGGTAGACTTCTTCAAAGTGCTAGGAAAGGCCCCCACTCAATAGCATCAAGGAGTTGAATATTGTTAAATGCTCTTAAGGGTCGGTGGTTCCATCATACAGCTCCAATGTTGTAGGAAGGAAGAATCCCTCTGGCAAGGGTACGGACATGATAAACTCCAAGAAGGGGTGGCTCGGAGTGTACATGGATATTGATGGTGGAGGAGCATGAGTGTAGGTGGC